>NC_084614.1:27471298-27521298 GCF_033978795.1 Nerophis ophidion | reverse complement strand
TTGTTGAGCACTGTACGACGATCTGAAATGGAAAAGTTCAGCATCGACTACTCCACGAAGAACATTCCCATACCCGCGCAGAAGGACTACAAGCAAAGACTCATAGAAAAGACGGAACACTTCCTAAGAAGGATGCGGTGGAAAGCACACTTTTTCCTCCACTCTGAAACAAAAGGAACGCAAAAGGAAACTTACGGATTCAAATCTACCAAGAACCCACCCACAGTCAAGGAATTAAAGGACTTTGAGAACGACATGCTCAAAATGATACAATCAGTCAAATTTAAGCCAGCCCGCAACCCATTCCTCACCAAGCTGAAAAATGACACGGAGCGCATCAAGAAAGTAAGCAACCTCATCATAGCCGCCGATAAAACCACAAACTTCAACAGAATGGACATACCAGAACATAACTCTTTACTGGACAAAAGCATCACCAAATCATACAAAAAAGCGCAACCCAACACTTTACAGAACATCCACCTGGAAAACAAGCGGATCGCAACCGAACAGGGACAGGGTGAAGAAGGTTGAGGACAGGGTGGACGCCACAGCCAACAAAGAAGCCTTCATCACATTGAAGGACCACAAACCCAACTTCGCAAATAACCCAACATGCCGACTAATAAACCCAACTAAATCCGAAATAGGAAAAATCAGCAAAATAATCCTGGACAGAATCAACGCAAGAATCAAGGACAAAACACCACTCAACCAATGGAGAAATACAGCAGCAGTAATCAAATGGTTTAACAACATCCAAGACAAACAACAACACAACTTTATCTCCTTCGACATCGAAGAGTTTTACCCTTCCATCACGCAAGACCTACTGACCCAAGCACTAAACTTCGCCTCGGACTACGACTCAATCACAGGCAACGAAAGAAACATCATCATCCACGCAAAGAACTCCATACTCATCCACAACAGTACACCATGGCAAAAAAAGAACAATTCAACATTTGACGTTACTATGGGGAGTTTTGACGGAGCAGAAACGTGCAAACTCGTTGGGAGTTTCCTCCTCTCCCAGCTTGCTAGCCTCAACCTGAACCTTGGTATTTACCGTGATGACGGACTGGCAGTGTGCCGCGCCTCGCCAAGGAGCAGCGAGAACACCAAGAAGCGCATATGCCAAATCTTCAAAGGAAACGGCCTACGGATCACGATTGAAGCCAACAAGCAAACCGTCAACTTCCTCGACGTAACTTTCAACCTGAGAAATAACAGCTACCAACCATTCACGAAACCCAACACAACACTCCAATACGTGCACCATGACAGCAACCACCCACCCACCACCACGAAAAGAATACCTACCGGAATTAATAAAAGGCTATCGATGCTGTCATCCAGCAAAGCTGAATTCGACCAAGCAACCCCCCCGTACCAGAAAGCACTTGATGAAAGCGGATACAACTTCACCCTCACCTATGAACCTACTCCAGGAAACCAACCAAAAAAGAGCAGAAAACGAAACAACATCATCTGGTACAATCCGCCATTCAGCAAAGACGTCTCAACCAACATCGGCTGCAAGTTCCTCACTCTGATCGACAAACACTTCCCCAAAGGCAACACCCTAAGAAAAATATTCAACAAGAACAACATTAAATTGAGCTACAGCTGTATGAATAACATGCAACAAATCATTTCAAACCACAACAAAGCAATTGCAAAAGGACTGCCCACCCCCAGACCAAACGACTCTGAAACCAATAATGAATGTAACTGTCGCAAGAAACCTGATTGCCCTCTCAACGGAAGGTGCTTACAGACATCAGTCGTTTACCAAGCAAAGGTAACACGCAAGGACATTAACACATCCGACACATACGTAGGATTAACCGAAGGAGCGTTCAAAACAAGATGGAATAATCACAACGCCTCCTTTAGAAACCAGACTTTGCGGAATTCTACAGAACTCAGCAAACACATTTGGAACCTCAAAGACAATAATGTTGAATATTCAATAACATGGCAAATTCTTGCATCCAGCACACCTTACAACAGTGGTAATAAAAGATGCAACCTATGCTTAAAAGAGAAACTGTTTATTATATATCATCCAGATCTATCATCCCTCAACAAGCGCAGTGAAATCATTTCAACATGCCGCCACAGACGGAAACACCTCCTGGGTAACACATGAGCCAATCACCACACCCTACGCCTGCCTGTACCCACCCACTCTGTGCTCTATATAAACCATTGTATGTGAATGCTTCCATTAAAATCTCCTGATGATTGAGGGAACCCCTCATGAAACAGATCTGTAGAGATGAAGTAGTCTTGTGATTTTTTCCCACACCTACATATTGCGCTCTACCACAGTATCGAGCACTATTCTCTGGATGATCCAATCAAGATATATATATATATATATATATGTATATATATATATATATATATATATATATATATATATATATCCATATACATATACATATATATAATATAGTTTCTTCAAAGTGTGCAGTTTCTTACAAAAATAAAGACTTTTGTCAAGGCTAAAATCAGTTATTCATGTTTACATTAAATCTGACAGGGAGCTCTGCCTTACTATACAAACTTTTCAGTTTGCGAATAATGTTGAAGAACGAAATATGTTCAGAAATAGAGGTTCCACTGCATACCATATTCTGTACGCCTCTGTACTGAACCGAAGGCCATACACTAAAATCCAAATACTCGTAGCATTACACCCTTAGTTAACACTGATGCTAGTGTCCTGGCTTTTAAACCAGTATGACGGACACTAACATAGGTAATTATAGATGCCAGTGTATCATTTAAATTACCTAAGAAGCTGTAACTTTTAAAAGGTAAAACTACAACATGTGTTTGCTTTACGTATTGGCTAATAACCAAAGCTAAAAACCAAAAGAAGAGTGTGAGCTTACCAGCACGACTACTTTTGCCTTGGGGAGACGGGACGTGAGCAGCTTTGCAATAGAGAGAATTCCTCCAGCAACTTGTTCTGCTGTGTGTTCATGATTGTTGGTTCCTACCCACACCACTACAATCTGGACAAAACCAAATACAGATGTTAGACTCATTCTAATTTCAGTATCGCAGTTACAGAACTCAATAACAACATTCCAGTTGGGTTTTTAAAAAGCTGCTTTTGATTACCCTATCAAGCCACCGGCACAATATAAAGCCAAGACGGCGAGGTCAGAGGCAGATAAGTGCATGAACTGTCAGGGACAGTTTGTGCATGACCAAAAGGCTACAACTCGGCGTTGTTTATGTGCGCAGCTGAGTGAGACTAACCTTGGGACGGATGTTTTCCAGCTCTCCGTTCTGCAGCCGCCACAACACATTACAGGTGGTGTCGCCTCCAATGCCAAAGTTGAGGGCGTGAAGAGGTGAGAACAACTCCCTCCAGACCTTTGTATGCAAAATACACATTGCAGTTTTTCGCGGGTCCACACATTAAATATTTGGTTTGCATTTCATTTCAAACACACATTATCTCACATTCCCTCCTTCACATCGCTATATATTCTCAAAAGGGCAATCCTATTGAAATTAACCCTAGTTATACGTCAGAGTAGTCGGAACCCTAGTTATACTTGAATGTAGTCGATGTATAGATCGTATGGGAGTAAAGATTGGCTATGCACTGAAAATAAGTGAACACACAGCCAATATTGTCTCAATAGCTGGCAAGTGAGAAGCAAGATCATTGTAGTTAACATCATGCTGCATGAGTGCTGCCACCAATGGGGAGCCACGGTTCATTAAAAGTGGATCATATGATTTTTTTCTACTTTTAAAACACTTCTTTGTGGTCTATATAACATGTAATGGTGGTGCTTTGGTCAAAATTGTGCATAGAGTTTGTTTTACAGACCATCTTCAAAATGCTTTTTAAATATCTCTTAAAATGTGCCGTTTTGTGGGCGGTCTAATTTGCATGCCGAAGACCTCCTCCAGGTCAAGCCCCCTCCAACTGCGTTTCCACCCCGTCAGCCATGTTGTAGTTTTTAGTGCTTCCATAGTCTACTGACAGATATTAGTTAGAACTATCCAATACTTTTAATGTAAAATGGCCACAGGTGGGTGGAGTACCCATAAATTGTACTCAAGTAAGAGTACCATTACTTTCGGATAATATAACTCAAGCAAAAGTAAAAATTAGTTATCAAAATAATTATTTGATTAAAAGGTAAGTATTCTGTGAAAAATCTACTCAAGTATTGAGTTAATTGTGAGTAATTTTTAAATGTATTTAGTAGATATTTTTAATTGTTCTTGGACAACAATTGTAATTAGTTTGAGTGTGCGTGTATAAAACATAAAAATCATAAACAATTCACTGCAGCATGTGTAGGCAGAATGTTTGAAGGCTGAAATGCGAACATTTCTACTGACAGAGATGACAGCAAATTATGCTCTTTTTACTAGTTTGAAAGTAACCATCAAAGCTTTGAACTGCTTTATATGATGTCATGTCACTTTTTACAGTCAGTACGATTCTATACACTTAATTAATGTTGATCCACCGTAAGGAAGACGCACGCAATTCTTGGTAAAACCGAGGCACTGACACCCAGCATCAAGGGGTGGAATTGGGGGTTAAATCACCACAATGATTCCCGAGTGCGGCCACCGTTCCTGCTCATTGCTCCCCTCACCTCCCAGGGGGTGAAACAAGGGGATGGGTAAAATCCATCCATCCATCCATCCATTTTCTACCGCTTGTCCCTTTCGGAGTCGCAGGGGGTGCTGGAGCCCTGAGAGCCAAACTTTGTCCACAAGTTACAAATATTTCTTGCTGACTTCGTCAGAGGCTGTTTACCTACAAGACCTGCTGGGATTGAAACCTGCAGTGTTAGATTGCTCTAACACTGCAAAGGAAGTTGAGCTTTCCCTAAAATACTAAAAAAAAGTGGTCAAATATGTACTTTTGTGTTCACATATGTAAATATGCGCTAGGATTCGTACAATTTTTGTTTAGAATCAAGATACTTTAGCGACAGCTGACGCAACTGTTTTCTCATTCATTCTGAGTATAAAATAGCTTGTTCTACTGCAGCCAAGCAAAGTGTGAATTATATTTATATAGCGCTTTTTTTCCCGGCCAGCTAATCTTTGTCCACAACAATACCAGCTAATCTTTGTCCAAGGGTTCACAAACCAGGAATTTTTGTTGGTGCAATCTCATAAGCTTGACAACACACTGTGCCCAATATTTTCACAAACATAAAATAAGTCATATTTTTGGTTTGTTTAATAGTTAAAACAAATTTACATTATTGCAATCAGTTGATAAAACATTGTCCTTTAAAATGATAACAACTTTTTACAAATATCTACTACTCTGCTCGCATGTCAGCAGACTGGGGTAGATCCTGCTGAAATCCTATGTATTGAATGAATAGAGAATCCTTTTGAATCGGGAAAAAATCTTTTTTGAACCGAGAATTGTGTTGAGTTGAAAAAAAAAATCGAATTTGAATCGAATCGTGACCCAACAATCGATATTGAATCGAATCGTGGGACACCCAAAGATTCACAGCCCTTATTTATATATACAGTATATATATATATATATATATATATATATATATATATATATATATATATATATACACACACACACACACACACACATACATACACACATTTATTTACTTACTCATTTAATTATTTATTCACTGTTTTACAGATTGAGTACAAACAATCGTGTTAGAAATTGAAACAAAAAGAGCTAAGATTAAATAAACTCTGCTTCTTCCTACTCCTTTTCGGACATGTAATGAGAAATTCTTACCGTGATGAATCGTATTGTAATTGTATGCATGTTTGGAAAAAAAATAACACCATAACCATAGTGTGTAAAATGATGTAGCAGGAATGCTTAAGATAAAACACAAGTCCAACTAATAGTGCAGGAACAGCCACTGTTAAAGCAATTATTTTAAAAAACTTATACGGTAGTTGAGTGTCTTTACACTGGATGTAAGCATCTAGTGCAGGGATGGGCAAACTTTTAGGCTCAGGGGCCACACTACCTTTTGAAATTTAACAGAAGGGCCGGGGGAACAAATGACGCATTTCAAAGCATATATCTGATGGAACTAAGAGTAGACTTCCCAAACATGGGCTATGCAGCTATTTTCAACAATATAATATCAGAACCTCAAAGAAACACAAACATGGTATTACAGGGTTAACACATTCTCTTTCAGTGAGAGCAGTGTTGTCTAACACCCTTTTTTTGCCAATGCGCTGAAGTCTAATATCAGTTTTGTTGTGGCAATATTTAAAAAGACCAACGGGCCGGATGTAGCCCCAGGGCCATTGTTTGCCCATCTCTGATCTAGTGCAAACAACAATGTTCACCTCATATTGCTGCATTAGTTGTACCATAGAGTCCCCCACAAAAAGCACATCAGGTTCTCCATCTTTGCACTCCTGCACAAATCGAGTGTGCTGCAAAATAAGAAACACAAAAAAACAATATGGGTTGAATTAGGTTAAGTCAGCGTCTTTGTTTGTGAATAGTCCCATCCAGACAAATCCCGCAGCTGTAAAGTGAGATGTCTGGCATACCATGCGATGGAGAACTTGGACTGAAGCAGATTCTCTCAGTCCTATTGGCATCAATGGATTAACCTTGCAGAGACCTACCATGTGGCATTACTAACAAGGTGGATAAAATATTTCTCTAAAAGACAGCTGCATCTAAGTTATGCTTAAAACAAGATCATCACAAGAGACAAAACCACAGACATTAACTCTGTAATGTTAGCAAACATGCATTTCTTGGCTACTTCCGTTTGCATTAATTCTTTAAACGAGTTATTCTTAAATTGTGTTACGCCGGTTACATCAAGTGGTACGCAGGCTCCATCTAGCCGTGCCCCAAATAATCAGTTAATTAAATATTGTAATGTATCAACAGTTTATCAGCCTTCACAATCTCAATTATAGGCTGTAGTCGGCGCCAAAATAAACAAAACACAAACAGAACCGTCTTACTTCATAATTTTCATTGCACCACGCACGTGGAAACCGAATGTTCTCCATATTGTCTGCTTACGTCTACCCAGCAAATCAACACGCAGAGGACAAATAAACTATATTCATATTATTCAGGACTGTCAAGTTATTAATTCCTGTAATCAGGTTAATCACACTGTTAAATTGTGATTAATCATAGATTATAATTTGCTTGCATGAATAAAATGTGCTTAAGAAAATACCCCAATATTTGGATACAGATGAAATTTAGTTTTCAGAATGTCATACGTTTTGGATTTTTACTGAACTGATAGTCATTGATTTGCTCTAAACTTGGTGACAGTAAGTAAGGTAAGAATTACGTGCACATTTTGAAAGTCTTTGATATAATGTAGCAAACTAGGTACAGGTACTAATAGACAATGTAGTAAATGCACTCAACAGTAAAATTACCGCCACATTTCGTTCAGCATAACTCCATATTGCATCCAACCCAACGGACTGCATTTTTCTTCCATATACGCACATCACCATCTTTCAGTGCAGAGTGCAATTCTATGAGCCAACCCACGCTACACATAAACCACTTTACGCATAAATTCTATAGCCTACTACCATGTCAATACACAAAGTAGAAAATCATAACAAGTAAAGCACTATATTGTGCCAAGCAAATACCACCCCATATGTGCCTGATGCACATAAAGTACCAGAAACCACAATCAGCCCTGCTAATGTTGGAACGCATTTCCTCAGCGTATCAGCATATTGAGAACGAAATAGGCACTGACACTGCACATGTCCACATAGGTTTTATTTGTTGAAAATATATTTTTGCCCTGTCAGTTGGATGACACATCGACATACAGGCTAACGGGCATATATTTCCCCCGTTAGCCTGTATGTCAGTGTGTCATTGACCGAGCTGGCATGTTAACTAAGCATTACATTAGGAGCTGAGCATCACACTAAGCATTTGTTGCACGAACATACAAGATTTTGGTCGACAACATCATAGACTGTATTGGACAATACAGTATAGTTTACATACGAAATGTCCATTTCCATTTATTAAAACTAATTACAAAACCTAAATGCCTGACCTACCTATCAAGGAGAAAATTAGCAACTTTGGCATCAGATTAAAAACAAGTTCTCCGCCTTCAAGCGTCTCCATCTTTCGAAGGCGTCCCCGATAGCAAATCCTTGTTTGGTTCCTGGCTTTGTCATGAATAAATTGAGAATCGTAACAACGTCTTTTAGATTTACTGAGGTCTGACATGTGTAGTAACTTTACCAGTGGCAGTAGCTTGACGAAGAGGGC
Source organism: Nerophis ophidion (assembly GCF_033978795.1). Taxonomy (NCBI): domain Eukaryota; kingdom Metazoa; phylum Chordata; class Actinopteri; order Syngnathiformes; family Syngnathidae; genus Nerophis; species Nerophis ophidion. The sequence continues at coordinate 27,512,996 of NC_084614.1, read as the reverse complement.
GGTGCATAATTGGCAACTTGGATGTGACACACTCACTGACTTTCCGATTGGTCAAACGGTGGAGGCCGGGGCATCAAAATATTAAACAATAACAAGGTTTCGGGGCTGTAAATCTAATTTCTAAATGAGCATATCCTGGCTGAACTACCGTTATCATTTAGAAAGGTATTTGAAAAGAACATGATTTTTTAATGCATTTGACATATCACGGCCATTTAATGATGGCTCTGATGGGACGACGTGGCGTGGTTGGGAGGATGGCTGTGCCAGCAACCTGAGGGTTCCAGGTTCAATCCCCACCTTTTACCATCCTAGTCACGCCCGCTGTTTCCTTGAGCAAGACACTTGACCCTTGCTCCTGATGGGTCCTGGTTAGCGCCTTGCATCGCAGCTCCCGCCATCAGTGTGTGAATGTGTGTGTGAATGGGTGAATGTGGAAATAGTGTCAAAGGGATTTGAGTTTCTTAAAAAGGTAAAAAAAACAAAAAAAAAAGCGCTATACATGTATAACACATTTACCATTTAATGATGACTTGACATGGAATTATTACATCCATCCATTTTCTACCGCTTATTCCCTTCGGGGTGGCGGGGGGCACTGGAGCCTATCTTAGCTACAATCGTGCGGAAGGCGTCGTACACCTTGGAAAAGTCGCCACCTCATCGCAGGGCCAACACAGATAGACAGACAACATTCACACTCACATTCACACACTAGGGCCAATTTAGTGTTGCCAATCAACCTATCCCCAGGTGCATGCAGGGATGGGAATGAAGATTTACAAAATCAGCTGAAAATGTTTTAATCCTAAAACATCGCTTTGCGGAAGGCCGCATAGCTGCTGCACCCGAGTGCACAAAATTTTGAAATCTATGTTAGCTTAGGATGCATTTCCTGCTATTTTGAGTCAAAATACAACAATATTCTCCTGACCAAAATTTCACATTTATTAGCAAATATTTTCATAAAAATGTATCATGTGCTGAAATGTATGTATACAAGTTTACATATATATCAAATTCTTGCACACTTTTGGTTTTTAGACAAAAATAGGCCTACAAATGGATTAACCAGAATACTTATAAATGATAAATGGGTTGTACTTGTATAGCGCTTTTCTACCTTCAAGGTACTCAAAGCGCTTTGACACTACTTCCACATTTACCCATTCACACTCACATTCACACACTGGAGGGAGCTGCCATGCAAGGCGCCAACCAGCACCCATCAGGAGCAAGGGTGAAGTGTCTTGCTCAGGACACAACGGACGTGACGAGGTTGGTACTAGGTGGGATTTGAACCAGGGACCCTCAGGTTGCGCACGGCAACTCTCCCACTGTGCCACGCCGTCCCACTTCTCCGTAAACTCACTTTACTTAGATGCTTTGCCGATTTCGTGTGGTCAATGAGTGCCACCTTTCCCCGAGATCCATAGTCCACAATGTCCTTGCAATATAAGCACTGAGCACGTCCCGGTTCATCGCACTTTGCAATGAAATCGCTGATCAGTTCGTCTACTTCTACGATATATTTGTTAATCTTCACCTTCAGTTAGATAGATATATCGAGCCATGCCCAGTTCCACTTGTTTCTCACGCCCTTATCGATATCTTTCGCCAATGAAGCATTCCTATCTTGAATAAGCTTAACCATGTCTGAAACTGTTTTGTCAATAAAGAAACATGTCAATTGAGAGCTACTGTGTTTTCTTTCCAGATTAGTCGACGATAAACACAACCAATATAAACAAAATACGAGTTCAGAAACGCTCACAATAATTGAGGATCAGGGACTAGATATTGTCGGCAAATGCAGACGCCTATAACGGGCAATGTCATTGATTGATGTTGTCAGCTGATAGTAGAGCTAGCCAATCTGGTGCCTTCACCCATTGGCATTATCTTTTTCGCGGGAATTCTCTGCCTTGTACTGATAACTAGGTCAATGTGGAGACAAAAACCACGAGTACCTAACCCCCCCTATAATTTTCTCCCCGGATTTAAACGATTCACAGAAATGACCGTGGCGGCGCCAAAATCGGCGGAATTTAAGTACAGTGTTTTGTGTTGCTATGTTCAAACACAGTGTTACTGTTCAAATAGTGTGTAATGCTTCGGTGGCCAATATATTACATATACTTGTTAAATTAAAAAGTCTGCCTTGTTTTTCATTTATACTAGGCCTACGATGATACTGTCTTTTATTGTTGGCCATTATGGTGGTACTTGGAGATCCCGGTGTTTTCTAAAGTGGTGCTTGGCGAAAATAAGTTGAAGAACCACTGCTTTAAACCAATCACAGGATACATAGGTGACTACATCCCTCTTGGCAAACGATGCATAGAACCAACCTGTGACATCCACCGCCCATCTCCTTGCACATCTTCTACTGGCTGAGCCACTGCAGCAGGGTTGAAACCATCGCCGTCGCCACTCATCCTGCAGAGACAACGGCAATGTTACCTTCTCCAAAATGAACACTGTTGACACAAATGAATGGCAACCGAGATGCAAAGTCAATGCATTCGCTGCTACTTAAATGAGCAGCAAAGCATCAGCATCAGCTAACTGATATTTACCGCGAAGAATTACATTAACGTGTTAGGAACAGACAGCGTGGTCTGAAAATGCACATTGTGCAGCTTTTTCCTCGTGTGTGAAGACTACTAACGGCAGAATTGTCTCCTTTTTGAGAGGTCAGTCATTATATTTGTTGTATTTATCGTTAGCTTGTTAGCTAGCTAAACGCTGCAGGACTACTGTGGCAGCTCCATTTGAGACTATCATTCCCGCCGTGGACACAATTAGAAGAAGAATATGATTTCAAAACCTGGCAGAGAGCAGACCGTCACTTCTCGCTTCGAGGCTGACGTTCGCTGTGGTGCAGAATTTGACAGCTGTCCGGTTGTTGATGGGGTGATGCCCGCTATGGTAGCATCAGGCAAGACTCTAGCTCGGCAAGTAGGCGAGACAACAAAAGGCGTGTCAAGGCAGCTGCCAAAGATCCTATGGCGGATGAAGAGTGTGCCCTTACCACCATTTGTCGTAACGTCATTAGGGTGGCGTTACTTTCAAATCTTACGCACATTCCCGGATTAATCGTGGACGACAACATTTGCTGCAACTATTCACAAGATGGATGCAGACACCGTAAACCAGTGGTTCTCAACCTTTTTTCAGTGATGTACCCTCTGTGAACATTTTTTTAAATTCAAGTACCCCCTCAGACAGGGGCGTCACTAGACCTAATACTGTACTGGGGCACACCTGGGGCACAAATAATTCATGTGAGCGTGTAAAGCGCGCAAGCAAAAACATTTTTTAGCACTTATTTATCATAAAAAATACATGAATAGTGCTTTAAACTATGAAATCATATCAGATTATGTTGTATGGATATTTTATTAACCACCTGAAATTAACTAATGCATTTGACCTACTTGTGCACTTTTTTACTCCAGACTTCTAAACTGCTACTGGTAAAAGCAAAAAGGAAGAGCAATGAATCTTTTTGAAATATTTATTGCAGTAATCATCTGCAAATTTAACATCTACAAAAGTAAAACAAAAAATAAAGCACCCGTACATCTCTGGGTTCTTTTATATTATTTAATTTCCATTTATGGCAAAGTGGCGAATCCTATTACAGATACACAAAACTATAAAATATACACAAAACAATAAAGCCACAGTAGTAGAATAAATGAACAACTGTTGTGTGTCTGTTCAGGGAATCATTTTCTAAGAAGTAAACTGTAATGTCTCGTTTTCATTTTTGCAAAGTGGTCAATCACTCTGGACAGACATGGAAATATTACATTAACTGTTATACAGTTGACCAGTGGTTCCCAACTGCCGGGTCGTGACATAAAAGTGGATTGTGTGTCATTTTCAGTGAGTCGCAGTCAGATGTGTGCATGAAAAAAAAAAGTTTAGGGAGAAAAAGATCAAATTGTGGCAACAAAACCAGATATTTTCAGCCATTTTTCTAGTGACTATTAGTGAGTATTTTAGCAAAAGGCAAACCGACTAACAAATTGGAGGAGGAATCAGGACAGACATGGAAATATATTTTTAAAAAATTTAAATGGGGCAACAAAACCCGATATTTTCCGCCATCTTTTTGAAAAAAAATACAGAAATGTAACTATTTTTTCTGGAAACAAAACCAGATGCTTTAGCTGTAGCCATTTTTCTGGTGAAAAAACAAGATTATTTTAGTCAAAGTCACACCGATTAACAAGAGAAGTCTACTGTGCTATTTTTCTGTGAAATAAACTTGAATGATTTAAACATTTGGCTTACGACTTGATGATATGGAAAAATGTTTTTCTTCCTGAAGATAAACCATTTGAGAAGCACTCAACTCACACATGCTTACTCCAAATCATCATTGATGCAGAGGTCCTGAGCAGAACCAGCAGACAATAACCAACATTATGTTTCATGTTGATTGGAAATTCCCCCGACAGCTCGTACAGCAAATGAATATGTTTGTCTTGATACAAGGAATAACGTTAGCTAACTTAGCATCAATTTAAGACAATGATGCTGCCTAGCTAGCTAGGACATCACATACATCTCTCGTTCCTGGCTGCTTCTTCCTTGCTGCGGGCGAATAACTTTATTAAATCCATCTAGGAGTTACAGTTTGAGCCAAATCAAAATCAAACTAATGTAATTAACAAATTGTTGTTGGCTAACGTTACCTACCTCACGCAGTGATTCTCATCTTCTGTCTCTCTCTCTCTCTCTTTCTCTCTCTCTCAACGGAAGTCTCGATCCACACGTGAATGAATTACCATATTAATTAGCCATGTGCTCATTGTTACGGAGTGAATACAGTAGCAACCAATTACCATATTAGGTAGTATGGGCACTGTTGTCTATGTTATGTAGACTTAAAACTCTGAAGCGTTTTTTTATTGGTGAAATTTTTACTGGGGCACTGCAGATCAACAGTGGGGCACGTGCCCCAGTGAAATATGTCTGGCGACGCCCCTGCCCTCAGAGCAAAGCATTTTTGGTTGAAAGAAAGAGATAAAGAAGTAAAATACAGCACCATGTCATCAGCTTCTGATTTATTAAATCGTACAACAGTGCAAAATATTGCTCACTTGTAGTGTTCTTTCTTGAACTATTTGGGAAAAAAATACCGTATATCCTTGAATTTCCGCAGGGCATATACTATGCGCCTGCCTTGATTTACTGCCGGGTCAAACTCGCTTTGCAAAATAATTAGCACATGCTTAGTATTGCCGCCTGGTCAAACTTGTGACGTCACGAGTGGCACTTCCCTTGTCATCATTTTCAAAATGGAGGAGGCTGATTTCAATACCAGTAATTTGAAATCGCATAAAGGGAAGAAGATTAAGAGCTATTTAGTAGGATTTAAGGTCCAAGCTTATATCACACTCCAATTTTTACTGCATGCCTTTGGTAAGTGCCGGAGTGAGAAGAGGTTTTAAAATAATTAGCGCATGCTTACTTTTACCGCATGCCTTTGGTAAGCGCAGGAGTGAGAAGAGGTTTTTGTAGTATCTTGACACTTTGGAATGAATGGACGCCGACACCAGGCTGAAGAGTAGTGGGTAGTTTACTTCTGTGCTCCGGAAGAAGTGCAACACACAAAAGGTTCCCACTGGAAGTATTGCCCCAAACAGGAGGGTTCCGCCTACCGGACCCTCGATAATACAAATACTACATCCCTCCCCCCTTAAGCTAAAACTTACTCTTCATAACACTAAACTAAATAAATTACACATTCAATTGTGCGAACCTATTTGTGATTCATAACCGTTCAAAAATGTGCAAAATAACTTCTCCCTCCTGATGGAGGGAAATAACCAGCACTAAAAAGAACAAAACTATTATGCTACATAGTCTCTCAGGTACCGGGGCTTCGATACAGTCCTGTGTGACCGCCGCACCGGTGCCGCTTCTTGTTGAGAAGGCGGCCCCACCACGGCCAGACTGCTTCCCTCTGTTGGCGCTGCACTGCCCGCCGCCCGGCCCTCAGGAACGCTGCTCTGGACCATCACCACCGGCTCCGCAATCGCAGCCCCAGGTTCAGGAGGTGATGGCACGACCCCCGGCACGGGCCCCGGCACCTCCGCCGGCTCTGCAACCGTCGCAGAGTTCTCTGGTTCTCTAGTGTCTCTTTCCTCTGGCCGCCCCAGAATCTGGTCTACGTGCCGGCGCACTACTGACCCGCTGCCTACCCTGATTTTGTAGGACACCGGCCCAGTGACCTTTGTGACAAACCCCGGGATCCACTTTGGCCCATAGCTGAAGTTGCGTGTTAACACTGCGTCCCCCACTTGAAATCCCCTCTGTGGAGTATTTTTGTCATGGTTTTGTTTTTGACTACCTTGTTTCCGTTCCACTTTTGTTCTGAGATCTGGATGCACTAAATCTAGCGTTGACCTCAACCGCCTGCCTTGCAGTAATTCTGCTGGTGATCTCCCTGTTGTCGACTGCGGTGTGATGCGGTAGCTAAACAACACCCGTGCCACCCTGGTGTGGATGGTGCCCTCCCTGGCTTTCTTCATCATTGACTTGAATGTCTGAACTGCCCGCTCTGCACAGCCATTTGAAGACGGGTGATATAGTGCTGAAGTGACATGTTCAATGCCATTGTTGCTGAGGAACTGCTGGAACTCTGTACTAACAAAACATGCACCATTATCCGATACAATCACTTCTGGTAATCCTTGATTACTGAAACTTTTCCGGAGACATTCAATTGTGCTGTTTGCTGTTGCCGAGTGCACTGGGTAGGCATCCATCCATTTTGAATATGCATCCATCACAATCAAGAACATGTGTCCCATGAATGGCCCTGTGTAGTCTATGTGCAGCCGCTGCCATGGTCTGCTAGGCCACTCCCACGGGTGAAGTTGCGCTGCGGTGGGCACATTTCGATGCTCCTGGCATGTATCACACCTTCTTGCTGCTGCTTCAATGTCAGCATCCATTTTGGGCCACCAAAAGTAGCTACGGGCTAGTGCTTTCATTCGGGTGATTGCCGGGTGTCCATGATGCAACTGGCTTAGTAATGCCTTCCTGCCTGGCGGCGGCACTACCAGCCGTGACCCCCACAAGATGCAACCATCTTGCACACTCAACTCCGTTTGCCTCACTGCATATGGTTGGAACACTGCATCTGTGTTCTGTTCTGGCCAACCTTGCTGTGTGAATTGATACACTCGTGACAGGACTGGGTCTCTGCGTGTCCACTGGCTCACCTCTTTTGTTGACACAAGTGTTGCTTCCTCCATCATCAACACTCGTCCCTCATCTTTGTGAGTGGTCTCCTGTGGCATGGGAAGACGGCTCAGCACGTCTGCGTTGCTGTGATGTTTGCCTGGTTTGTACACAATTACATATTCATACGCTCGCAATGTCACTGCCCAACGTTGAATGCGGGGGGATGCCATTTGCGGCACAGCTTTCATCTCATTGAACAGGGACAATAGTGGTTTGTGATCGGTACAAATTACAAACTTCCTTCCGTAGAGATATTTATGGAACCGCTGGATGCCAAACATGACTGCCAAGCCTTCTTTGTCTAGTTGCGAGTAGTTTCTCTCTGCATCTGTGAGTGTTCTTGACATGAACCCCATGGGTCGCTCTTGCCCGTCTGCCATTCGATGCGATAACACCGCCTCCACCACATAAGGCGATGCATCGCAAGACAACACCAAATCTTTTTGGCTGTCGTAGTGCACTAGCCCTCTAGAAGACTGCATGAGTTCCTTAGACTTCTCAAACGCTCGCTCTTGCTCCTCTTCCCACTGCCACTTGATGTCCCGCCTCTCGTAGCCTTCGCAGGACTTCACTCAGCGTCTCCAAGTGCTCGCGATCACTCTTCCCGGTCAGCAAGATGTCATCTAAGAAGACTGCTACGTTAGGGATGCCCGCCATCACCCCTTCCATCAGCCGCTGGAAGATCGCTGGACTGGAGGATACCCCGAATGGCAAACGATTGACCTGGAAGAGACCTTTGTGAGTGTTGAGAGTTACATATGGTTTTGATGCTTCGTCTAGTGATACTTGTTGATAAGCATGGCTCAAGTCTAGTTTCGTGAATTTTTCACCTCCTGCGAGCTTCTCAAATAGGTCTTCCATCCTTGGCAATGGGTACTGTTCTAGCTTGGAAGCTAAGTTCACTTTGAGCTTGTAGTCACCACAAATGCGCACTGAATTGTCTGGTTTTAGCACAGGCACAATTGGTGCCGCCCACTCTGCAAACTTCACTGGTTCTATTACCCCTTGCTCTGTGAGCCTCTCTAGCTCCGCTTCAACTTTCTTTCTCATGGCAAATGGTACCGGTCTGGGCTTGTAGAACTTCGGCGCCACGCCATTGTTGATGTATATCTTGGCTGGCGGACCTGTCCAGGTTCCGAGCCCCTCCTTAAAGACGTCTTCATTCTGTTGAAGCACCTCTTCCAGAGTGAGCCGTGGTTGGTCTAGCATTTTAACATACATACAATTCATGTCTAACTCTCTGAGCCATGCTCGGCCCAGCAGGTTTGGTCCTGCTCCTGCTACCACAACTACCGGTAGGTGTTTGACTTTGTCTTTGTGTGTCACCGTTACGCTGGCTTTCCCCAGGGTTGCCACTTTTCCACTCGTTTATTTTTTCAATGCAATTTCACATTTTTGCAATTTCTTTGCTTTTCCAGTCGTCCACAACTTCCTATATTCTTTCCTTGTCAGGATAGTAACACTGCAACCAGTGTCCACTTCAAACTCCACACAATGTCCATTTAAATCTAACTGTGTGGTTATGGGGTCAACTTTTTCCAATTTTGAGTCTTTGAAATTGGAAAAAGTTGACCCCATAACCACACAGTTAGATGAACAATTTTGAGTCTTTGAAATTGTTCATTGAAAACTCTTCCTCCTCACTTGATTGTGCCCCTTCCGACTCTTCCACGTAATGTGTTTGCTGTCGTAATGTGTTTGCTGTTTTTTTACTTTCTTGGTCATTGACTTGTCCATTTTTCCTCCCCCCTTAACTTGCCGCCGCTGGTCACTAGGGGGCGCTGTCTTGCACATTCTCCTCAGGTGTCCTTTCTTACCACACTCATGGCATGTCTCATTTACAAAGCGGCAGTCTGGTGCCATGTGCTCAGCCCCACACCTGTAGCACGTCACCTGCCCACTCGTGTTCTTCCATTTAGGTTTTATGTCGATGTCATGAACCGCTTGTGCCGCCGTGTTTACATTTACTGCAGCCGCTGCTGCTCTGCCCTGCAGGTCACGCACATCTCTGTTCGCTGCTTCCATGGACTGTACCAACTCCAAAGCTTTCTCGAACGTTAGCTCTGACTCCGCTAACAACCGACGTTGCATGCGATCATCCTTGATGCCACACACTAATCTGTCTCTCAGCATTTCTTTTAGCTTGTCCCCATAATTACAATGCCTCGCCAGGTCCCTCAACACAGCTACAAACTCCAACACTGTCTCGTTTTCATTTCTTGTCCTTGAATTAAACTTGAATCTCTGGACAATTTCACTGGGTTTTGGGTTGTAATGGGACTGAAGCAATTCTGTCAACTCCTCAAATGTTTTCTCCGACGGCTTCTCCGGGCTCAGCAAGTTTCTCATTAAACTGTACGTTTTCCCGCCAACGGAGCTAAGTAATATCGCCCGCTTTTTTCCCGCGTCGGCGATTCCATTAGCCTCAAAATACTGTCCCAGCACCTCACAATACTCTTCCCAACTCAGATTTTGGCTGTCAAACGCCGTTAGTGTTCCTACCAGACCCGCGGCCATCCCGTCACCGCTACTGGTGGTCCGGTTCCACGCGTTAGCTCCGCCGTTAGTACTCCGATGCTATCTCCGCATAACCGAGTCGCTCCGGTTACTCGCTGGCCGACATCTTCTGCAATCCGCGTCTTAGAACTCTCCGCCGTCCTCCCCTTGAACAGCTTTCCAAAAGTTCACCGATTTTCTCGTCGCCAAATGTAGTATCTTGACACTTTGGAATGAATGGACGCCGACACCAGGCTGAAGAGTAGTGGGTAGTTTACTTCTGTGCTCCGGAAGAAGTGCAACACACAAAAGGTTCCCACTGGAAGTATTGCCCCAAACAGGAGGGTTCCGCCTACCGGACCCTCTATAATACAAATACTACAGTTTTAAATGAATTAGCGCCCCGGCGGCAATTCAAGGAAATATGGTAACTTAAAACTTGTTGAAAAATAAACAAGTGATTCAATTATAAATAAAGATTTCTACACGTAGAAGTATAATCATCAACTTAGAGTGCCCTCTTTGGGGATTGTAATAGAGATCCATCTGGATTCATGAACTTAATTCTATACATTTCCTCACAAAAAAAGACATTTTTAACATCAATATTTATGGAACATGTACACAAACAAATCTAGCTGTCAACACTTAATATTGCATTGTTGCATTTCTTTTCACAGTTTATGAACTTACATTCATATTTTGTAGAATATTTATTAGATATATTTATAAAGGATTTTTTAATTGTTGCTATTTTTAGAATACTTTTGAAAAATCTCACGTACCCCTTAGCATACCTTCAAGTACCCCCAGGGGTACGCGTACCCCCATTTGAGAACCACTGCCGTAAACAATAGGTCTGTAACTATTTCTCGAAGTAGTATCAGAAGTGACGCGTGTTAGTTTCACATAACTCATGGGTTTTAAACATTAACTACTCCCCTCAACAAACATCTCTAATTGTGTTTGTATTAATCATTTAATGACCGACTTATTTAGATAAATTTGTGGAAAATGTATTTAAATTTCCACCAACAGAAACATAATATAGTGACATACCAGCAGGCACAGGACATTGATACAACGTCCATCCATCCATTTTCTATCGCTTGTCCCTTTTGGGGTTGCTGGAGCCTATCTCAGCTGCATTCGGGCGGAAGGCGTTGTACACCCTGGACAAGTTCCCTCATCGCAGGGCCAAGACGTTAGACAGACAACATTCACACACTAGGGCCAATTTAGTGTTGCCAATCAACCTATCCCCAGGTGCATGTCTTTGGAGCTGGGAGGAAGCCGGAGTACCCGGAGGGAACCCACGCAGTCACGGGGGAGAACATGCAAACTCCACACAAAAAGATCCCGAGCCCGGGATTGAACCCAGGACAACTTAGGACCTTTGTATTGTGAGGCACATGCACAAAGCTCTCTTACACTGTGTTGCCTAGATATATTTGTGAAAAATGTATGTAAATTTCCACCGACAGAAACCTAATGGATATTGATACAACGTCCATCCATCCATCCATTTTCTACTGCTTGTCCCTTTTGGGGTCGCGGGGGGTCGCTGGAGCATATCTCAGCTGCATTTGGGCGGAAGGCGGGGTACTCCCAGGACAAGTCGCCACCTCATCGCAGGGCAAACACAGATATACAGACAACATTCAGATTCACATTCACACACTAGGGACCATTTAGTGTTGCCAATCAACTTATCCCCAGGTGCATGTCTTTGGAGGCAGGAGGAAGCCGGAGTACCTGCAGAGAATCCACGCAGTCACGGGGAGAAGATGTAAACTCCACACAGAAAGGTCCCGAGCCCGGGATTGAACTCAGGACTACTCAGGACCTTCGTATTGTGAGGCACATGCAGTAACCCCTCCTCCGCCGTGCCACCCACTGATATAACGTTGATTATACAAACATGACCTTACCATGAATTGATTAACGTGGACCTCAACTTAAACAAGTTGAAAAACGTATTTGGTGGTCATTTGTACGGAATATGTGCATGTACTGTGCAATCTACTGATAAAAGTTTCAATCAATTAATCAATCAACCTTTAAAACTGACGTTAAAAAAACTTTGCAAAATAGTTGTATTACTAAAATTGAGACAACGTTGGTGTCTAACGTTGGATCCGTGTTGTTTGTTGAGAAATTACCCAATTTCCATGGTCAAATCAACGTCACAACCTGACATTGAATAAACGTCGTCAAAAAGTATGTTGTTTCAACGTTGTAATTTTTTTTGTAAAATTGGAATATGACCAAAATTCAATGGTCAAATCAACGTCAGAACCCAACATTGATTAAACGTCGCCAAAAAGCATGTTGTTCCAGCATGAGGTTTGAGTTTTTTGTCTTGTGCCTGCTGGGAAATAATCGTTTACTGTAGGAAACTTCCCAAAGCCAGAAAAGTACGACTAAAATAAATGATAAACATACTTTCAAATGTGATCACTATAGAATGATGAAATCTGAAGACAATACTTGCGTTATGTAAATATATAAAACATATAAAACATGTAGGTCCAAATTGGTAAACTATCCCTGCCCAATATATTGGTGATGCAATGACTGTATTCATTATAATACAATGACGCCTCTTTTTACAGCCGTGTTTTGGGGAAATACAGCTAATTATGTTTTAAATCAATCAATCTAACTGTATTTATATAGCACTTTTTGAATGCATCATAATAATCCCCTCAATTCCTCTCACAAATGGATTAACTCGCTGGCATATAAAGACAATATAACATACATCTATATATGCACCTTATTGCTCTTTTATCCTGCAATGCAATGAGTTAATGCAACATTTTTTTGTTTTTTTCTGTACTGTAAAGTTCAAATTTGAATGACAATAAAAAGGAAGTCTAAGTATTATGTGCAGGCAAGTGGTAACACAAACTGCTTTACGGAAAGAAAGAAAAAGAAAGAAGAGATGAAATCACACACACAAACACACCCACTCTCACACTCACACACTCACACACACCATATCATATCATCATCATAGACGGTCACTCGCGGTCGAGTATGACTGTCCTCTTTCCTGGTCATTGTGGGTCTTCAGGTGGGCGTGGAGGCCGATTCTGGACCCGATTATTCTGGGGCAATGTGGACAAGGGAATGTAGTGGTGGTGGGTTTAGGTTGGGCCTGTTTGGTGGCTGCTCTTTCCTTTCTTAGTCTGCGATTGTCTTGTGCAGCATGGCGGAGGTCGTCATTATATTGCGCGGCACCCTCACGGACAAGGTTTCTCCACATCATCCTGTCTGTTGCCTTGACTTCCCAAGACTTAAGGTCTATGCGACACTTTGTCAGGTTTGCCTTGATGGTATCCTAAAATATTTTCTTTTGACATCCCGGGGCCCGTTTCCCTTCAACAAGCTGGGAATAAAGGACTTGTTTTGGAAGGCTAGATTCAGGCATGCGGACTACATGGCAAGTCCATCTGAGTTGGTTTTGGGCAATCGTGGCAGTGATGGTGGGCAAGCCAGCCTCCTCCAGGACGCTGGTGTTAGTGCGTCGGTCCTCCCAGCTGATCCTGAGGATTTTTCTGAGACATCTAAGATGGTAGGTCTCGAGTGCCTTTAAGTGCCTGCTGTAGGTGGTCCAGGCTTCTGACCCATACAGAAGGGTGGGGAGCACGACTGCTTTGTAGACCAGGATTTTGGTCTTTGCTTGGTGGTCACGGTTCTCGAAGACTCGCTTCCTCAGCCTTGAGAAGGCCCCGCTGGCACAGCTGAGGCCGTGGTGAATTTCATCGTCAATGACAGCCTTAGATGAGAGGACGCTCCCGAGATATGAGAAGTGGTCCACATTTTCCAGTCGGATTTTGTCAATTGAGAGGTTTGGAGGCAGGACAGGCGCACTACTGTTTGGTGGTGGTTGGTGGAGGATTTGGGTTTTCCTTATATTGATGGCAAGACCAAGCTGTTTGTATGTCTTTGCAAAAGCAGACAGAGTGCACTGCAGGTCCTCTTCTGAGAGGGCTACGAGGGCATTATCGTCTGCATACTGCAGCTCCATGATGGATATGGTGGTGCATGTTTGACCTTTAACCCTGAAACGGTTGATGTTGAGGAGTTGACTGTCGGTTCTGTACATTATTTCGACTCCCTGGGGCAGATGTTTGTTTGTGAGAGGGAGGATAGCAGCAACAAAAATGGAGAATAGTGTTGGAGCAATGACACATCCCTGTTTTACACCTATGTCTACCCTAAAGGGTTCCGTTTCATCTCCACTGCCTCTGAGCACTGTGGCTGACATGTTATCATGCAGTAGTCTCAGTACCAGGATGTATTTGTCTGGGCAGCCAATCTTGGACAGAACCAGCCAAAGGGCCGGCGGTTAACCGAGTCAAAGGCTTTGGTGAGGTCTGTGAAGGCCATGTATAGTGATTAGTTTTGTTCCCGGCATTTTTCTTGCAGTTGTCGTGCGATGAAAATCATGTCTGTGGTGCCTCTGCTTGGGCGAAATCCACTCTGAGACTCAGGAAGCACGCTTTCTGACAGGGGGGTGAGTCTGTTGGCCAAAACCCGAGCGAGGGCTTTCCTTATGGTGGACAGGAGAGAGATGCCACGGTAATTCCCACAGTCTGCCTTGTCTCATTTTTTAAATATGGAGACAATTAGAGTATCTCTGAGCTGTGCTGGGATTTCCTCTTCTTCCCATATTTTGAGAAGCAGGGCATGGATGTGCTTGGTAAGTTTGGGTCCGCCTTTCTTCACGACCTCTGCTGGAATGCCGTCGGGCCTAGCATCCTTGTTGTTCCTTATCTTCCCAATGGCATCCTGCAGCTCGTTGAAGGTAGGTGGTTCTCTCATGCTTTCATCTGTGGGTTGTTGTGGGAGTTGGTCAAGAGCCTCCATCTCAGGTATAGTGTCCCTGTTTAAGAGGTCCTCAGAGTGTTCTTTCCACCTGTTTGAAATTGCGTCCTTGTCCTTCAGCAGCAGCAGACCATCCTTTGAGCGAAGGGGGGTTAGGCAGCAGTGACTGGGACCATACACCGCTCTTGTGACATCGAAGAAGCCTCTCGTGTCTCCAGAGTCAGCAAACTGCTCGATCTCCAGAGCCTTCTTTGTCCACCACTGGTTCTTCAGTTTCCTAACCTGTGTTTGGACAGCTGCTTTCGCTTTGGCGTGAGCTACTCTTTTCCAGAGGTGGGTAGTAACGCGCTACATTTACTCCGTTACATTTACTTGAGTAACGTTTGGGATAAATTGTACTTCTACAAGTATTTTTAATGCAACATACTTTTACTTTTACTTGAGTATATTTACAGAGAAGAAACGCTACTTTTACTCCGTTCCATTTATCTACATTAAGCTCGCTACTCGCTACTTTTTTTTATCGATCTATTAATGTTTGTTTTGGTTATGAGAGCTTCAAAGTAGAATCTACTCATGCCTGCGTTTCACCAATCACATGCAGTCACTGGTGACGTTGGACCAATCAAACAGAGCCAGGCGGTCACATGATCGTGAAACGTAAAACCCGACTTAAACATGTTGACAAACCTATTCAGGTGTTACCATTTAGTGGTCAATTGTACGGAATATGTACTGTACTGTGCAATCTACTAATAAAAGTATCAATCAATCAATCAAAAGTGTAAAGGAAAAAAGACACTTTTTATTTCAACCGTACTTCCCGTCAAAAGCCCAAAGACTGATCGCACAGTTCCTGTCTTCACAATAAAAGCGCCGGTCCATCGCGCCTGCGTTAACAAAATAAGAGTCTCCGAAAGCCAGCGCAAACAAGCTAGCAAGCTACGGTGTTTGCCGCCAATGTATTTCTTGTAAAGTGTATAAAAACAAATATGGAAGCTGGACAAATAAGATGCCAAAAACCAACGACTTTCATGTGGTATTAGACAGAAAAGAGGAACTTTTTTTCTCCTCCAATTGAAAACGTGGACGTCTGATTCCAATCAATGCAAGTCATCAGAATCAGGTAATACACCAACTTATATTCTTGTCTTCATGAAAGATAGGAATCTATAAGTTAAACATGCATGTATATTCATTAAAACACCTTCAACATGTGAACAAAAACGGCAAAATAAATAAATATAAATTATATACTGTATATAAATGTATGTATATATATATATACATATATATATATCATATATATATATATGATATGTGTGTGTATAAATGATATGTGTGTGCATGTATGTTATGTGTGTGTATGTATATGTATATGTGAGGTAGATCACCTCGACTTGGTCATTTACTAAGTAATTGATAAACGTTGAAAAACTTATTGGGGTGTTACCATTTAGTGGTCAATTGTACGGAATATGTACTGTACTGTACAATCTACTAATATAAGTTTTAATCAATCAATCAATCAATCAATCAAATCAATGAATGCCTACTGAGGCTATGGTGCTGTTAAGTTATTGTGGCTCAATGTGCCATTTTTTTTTATTTTATTTTAATGTACTATTCTTTAGTATATATCATTGTTTTAGTTGCTTAAGAGATATTCCTGGCTCCTATTTTGCTCATTTCTATTTTTATGTTTTTGTGCATTATTTGTTGCCGTAGTCAGGTTACTCATCAGTTACTCAGTACTTGAGTAGTTTTTTCACAACATACTTTTTACTTTTGCTCAAGTAAATATTTGGGTGACTACTCCTTACTTTTACTTGAGTAATAAATCTCTAAAGTAACAGTACTCTTACTTGAGTACAATTTCTGGCTACTCTACCCACCTCTGCTCTTTTCACTTTGCAGTGGATGTCGTTTTGCCCAGTGATGAAAGCTTGCCGCTTGTTGTCAATTACTGCTGGATCTCAGTGTCGTTCTCATCAAACCACTCTTGATGTCTCCGCTTTTTGACACCAAGGATATTTTTGCAGGAATTCATTATGGCAGTCGAAAGTGTGCTCCAGTGTGTTTCCGTATCCTCTGGGTACTGTTTGGGCAACGCTGCGCTAAAGGCCTCCTGCAGCTGTTGTTGGTGGGTGGTGTCACTCAACAGCTCGATGTTAATTCTTGGCCGGCACTGTCTTTTCTGCATCCGTCTTTTTCGCATTAAGCGGATGGACATGATGGAGCGAATGAGGCGATGGTCGGTCCAGCAGTCGTCTGCACTGGTCATTGCTCTGGTGTTTAGGACGTTGCAACGGTCTTTAGAGCGGACAATGATGTAGTCAGTGAGATGCCACAGTTCGGAGCGAGGGTGCATCCATGATGTTTTTGAACTTAGTTAGCAGTAGTGTGCCATTAGAGTTTGAATTTCTGACCCTTTCTCACCCCAGCGTAACCCTCCATAGGTAGTGGTTTCGTCCCACTCTTGCGTTGAAGTCTCCGAGCAGAATTAACTTGTCCTCCTTGGGGACTTCAGATAGAACTTTGTCAAGGTCAGCATAAAAGGCCTCCTTAACTTCATCCTGTCCATCAAGGGTTGGTGCATAAGCACTAACGACCGTGGCCATATGACTGCTAGGAAGCATAAGGCGTAAGGTCATTAAATGATAAATGATAAATGGGTTGTACTTGTATAGCGCTTTTCTACCTTCAAGGTACTCAAAGTGCTTTGACACTACTTCCACATTTACCCATTCACACACTGATGGAGGGAGCTGCCATGCAAAGCGCTAACCAGCACCCATCAGGAGCAAGGGTGAAGTGTCTCGCTCAGGACACAACGGACGTGACGAGGTTGGTACTAGGTGGGGATTGAACCAGGGACCCTCGGGTTGCGCACAGCCACTCTTCCACTGCGCCACGCCGTCCCATTAGGCGCTTGTTGATGCCCACAGGGAGTTCATGGAGGTGGTTGATGAGGCTGTTCTTAATAGCAAAACCCACACCGTGGATTCGTGGCTCATTTGCAGGTTTTCCTTTCCAAAAGAAAGTATATCCACCTTTTTCTTCCTTCAGCTGCCCTTCGTCGGCCAGTCGGGTCTCGGAGAGTGCTGCGATGTCGATCTGGAACTTCTTTAGCTCTCTGGAGATGATGGCAGTTGCCTTTCAGGTCGATCGCTGGCTTGGTTGTCCGTGAGGGTTCGCACGTTCGTGGCTCCAAAGTGTAATTTGTGTTTTCTTTGTTTCTGACCTTGTGGGGGTGATCCTTTTGGATGCGGTATTCCAGACAGGATAATGCGAGGCAGGCTATTTTTAGGGTACCTTTTCTAACACCCTACCCTACTGGGGTGAGCAGAGTGGATCCTGAATAGGGCTGCTCAGTCATGGGTGAAGCTCTTCTGCCTCAGTCCATGAGCTTAACGACTGAATCTAACACCCACCGCCTGTGTGCCAGGTTGTGGCTAGGGACTACCAGACTTCACTGTCCTGCCCCCGTTACCACTTCCCGGTCGCCAAAGCACTTTGAAGTATCCGGGATGTAAAATGGATGGGTTCCCATTTGGGAGGACGTCTGCGCGTGACGTCTTTTAGCGTGGGGAGACTGATGCGCCTGCAGCCACCACACGGTCCTTTGCAGAGAGGGGCCTTGATCCAGTGGCATGGATCCATGACGACTGGAGACCACCCTCTGTTGCAGCCTTCATCCGCCTTCAGTGCCGTTGTGACATGCAGTGTCATTCTTCGCCACTTCCACCGTTGAGGTCTTTGGACTGAACTTTGTCTGGAACCTCCCCCTAGACCTTACCACCATGTTAAACCTACCAGGAGCAGAAGCTCCCGACGGCAACGCTCTTAGGTTCATTGGAATACGTAAGGCTCTCCACCACGGCAAGGTGGCGGTCCATGGAGAGCACGCACACACACACACACGCACACACACACACACACACACACACACACACACACACACACTTGCGTACACACAGCACAATATTGACAAAAACAAATCATGGCATGGAGGATTGAGGAAAAACTCCTTGGCGTCCACACTGGAGAATACCTAAAATTATCGCTATAAAAAAAAATAGTCTGAATCATAAAATGTATGTAAAAATTAAATATAACTAATACTTTAATAAATGGATGGATGGATTGATGGACATTAATAGATAAATTAAACATAACATTAAGAGGAAAACAGTAGCAATAATAGCAATAAATACAATAGAAAATAACACAATACAGAAAAAAAAATCTAGTTATAAAAAAAACATGAAATGAGTTGAAAAAATGTGCTGAGGGGTTCGAGGTGTGTGTTTAGTAATGGAGGGGGCGTTTCCTTGAAGGCTTGCTTCATTTAGAGGAGGAGCCGGAAATGATGACGTGTAAAGCTTTGTTATCAAGTTGTTCAACGTGACCGCTTCGGGACACATGCCGGGAGTCTCGACACCTGGGCAGTTTATGGCCCAAGCTCCATTAAAATGTGGGCCAAGTATAGAGAGAATAAAAATAGTTTTTAAAACGCCACTAAAATTAAAGACGAGCGACAAACTGAATCCAATGGACAAACTCAATAATCATGTAATGAATATCAAATTAACACCTTGTGTTGGTGACGTCAACAAAACTTTTGGTTCGCCCATCCGCCTTTTATTCTAGAAGATGTAGGTTCAATTCTCTGCAATGTGAGTTCTCAAATGTGTTTATCCCTGTAAACATTACATTTATTCCAGTAATACATTATGTGTAAGTGTTGTTGAAAACTTACACTTAATGTTTTTTGTTTTAAGGATTAACATTTTTTGTTGTAAATTATTATGGTTCTGAAGTCATGTTATATTTTTTGTAAATAAGACACACTTGGTTTACTATAAAAAGGGCAATTTATTTTCTTTGTCACACCGCTATTCTCGCGAGATTTGGTGTGGTGTTTGGAGTTGCAGACATGCAAAGGACTTTGGGCCATCAGCAGCAGCGGGAACATTTGGCTAGCTGAACAAGTTGCACAACACTGGAGTGTTTGCTGCCCAAGAACCTCCGAAGTGGCAGGCGGCCACGAGTTTTCATGGCTTAAACTCAAGTAAAGAGCCCATCTTTAAGAAACCGAGCCAGTGTTGTCATTTCGGAGCCACATTATGCATTCATTCTTTTTAACCAGCCACCAGAAATCAATAGCTGGATGATGGAGAAGTTTTGCCAAAAAATGACAAAAAAAAAAAGGAATCGCATAAAACGGTGCAGGTGAGTAAACGATAGAGCTCTCTCAGGGCATCATCAGAGGCCTGATTCCCGGGCGACTGACTATCTGGTGGCATAAAAGCGTTGACTCAGTGGTTAATGTGGTAAGATTGGAAAGTGGCTGGTGCATTGGTGGTCAGGTCAGGATGAATAACACAGAGTTTATTATTCTGAACATCTATATACACTATATGAGTCTAGACATAATGATGATGAATATGTGAATAGGCTGGCATCTATTAACTCTTATGTTGATGATAATTTTTGCATGGCCATTTATGTTGTGGAAGAAATGAATGCTGATATTTATGATAATGCTTCCTCCTTTGCCAAGCACATGAACAAGATGCGTGAAGACAATAATCTAGTACTATCTAGTCAGGTGTTTATACCTGTGGACAGCTTTACTTATTACAGTGAAGCCCACAGAACAACTAGCTGGCTTGATCATCTGATTTGTACTGCAGATGTTAATGCAACATTTGGGTCCATGAAAGTACTGTATGACGCTACCAAAACTGATAATTTTCCTGTTGCGATCACCCTTGACACTGGCTGTCTCCCTGAGATAATGAGGGAGGCCAAGAGCGCAAGTGAAGCCATGATTAACTGGTCTAAACTCTCCTCAGAAGATTTGTTATTGTGTTGTGGGAGATCAGATAAACTCTTGAGCAAAATACATTTACCTATGCATGTTCCAATCATACTTGCCAACCCTCCCGGATTTTCCGGGAGACTCTCGAAATCCAGCGCCCCTACCGAAAACCTCCCGGAAGAAATTTTCTCACGAAAATCTCCCGAAATTCAGCAGGAACTGGGGGCCACGGCCCCTCCAGCTCAAACATGCACAGTTCCAGGCTTGAAAGGGAGGATTGCAGTACGGATCTGACGGCATCCAAAGTCATTTTTAAAAACGACTGCTAAACCTCCTCCTTTTCGACTGGACGACCGCGGAGAATTAAAGTAGGAACACTCCGGAGGCAGAAGTTCATTAAGGGGGGCGGACTCACCATGTTTCCGTCACACAGAGGAAGTCAAGTCCGCGGGAAGTGAAGAACTCCTTCAGGATAAACGTTTTGTTTGTCAAAGATCTTGCATTCACAAGACCGAACCTGGCGGGGGCCAGTACGTCCAAAGGCGCAGCTAATCCAGGTGGGGCCCGACAAACAGCCCGCATGTGGCGGGGGAGAGGAGCTACGAGGCGGGAAAGGAAGGCAGGAATCCGGCCAGGTGAAAAAGCTAACTGGGACGTCGAAAAACCAACGTCGAAATTGATCATATCAGTGGGAAAGGGGCAAAGATCCAACAGTGTTTGGCAGTCATACTCAAGCAGTGAGCTGACAGAGACTAACATAGACGCAAACAACACAAAAATGAACAGAGCTGACAGCGAGAGACAGCGCCATCTTCTGGAAACTCGGAAGTGATGTTACTGAAATACTGAAAGGAAAGTGTTGTATATATATATATATATATATATATATATATATATATATATATATATATATATATATATATATAGTGGTACCCGGATTCTCACCAAGACACAGAAGGGTGTTTGCAAAAACCCGGGAAGGGCATTTATTGCACAAGTCTTTGTAGGGAGGGCAGGTTTGTGAAATAATCAACTTAAAGTTTCCATTAATAAACATAAATTTCTCCCATCTGGGGCTCTCAATCTGGTACACAGCACACTTCCTTATTCGTCGTAGTTAATTGCCTATAAAACAATAGACAGACAACATCAGTAAAACATTACACTAGTATTGTTCAAAATAGTGGTTGTCTCACTTACCGCCTGATGCACCTGCCTTCACACAGAGGAGAGCCAGACCTGAATGAGGCAGAGTTAAAGGTTTGTCGCTGGGCCCCACCCGGCCGCACAGCTGGTAGCACTTCAGGCTGATTAAGAAGGTAGAGTGGAATGTACCGCCCCTCGATGATGCGGCCAAGGCTGGGTCGTTGTCTTCCAGGTTTCAATCTGCCTCCATGCCCTGTCTCCTCCCCTGTGAGGTGCTTACCTGTCAGGCGGTGCTTGAGTGAGACACCACAATATATATATGAAATATATATGAAATACTCGAGTTGGTGAATTGGCTGTAAATATACTCTCCTCTTAACCACGCCCCCCGCACCAACCACGCGTCCGTTTCTACCAGGTTTCTCTGGTCAAACCCTGTCTGTATGAAACAATGTCAAATACTTAGGCCACATCATCAATGACAAGATGGAGAATGATGCTGGCATGCTTAGACATAGAAGAATTCTATAGGACAAAGCCAATATGTTGGTGAGAAAATTTCACGACTGTTCTGATGAAGGGAATGTGTACTTGTTTAGAACTTACTGCACCGCTATGTACACAGCACCTCTATGGGTGAGGATCAAAAAAGAGAACTTGCGCAAACTCCAGGTTGCATATAATGGCTGTCACAGAATCCTGTTCGGAGAGCCCAGGGGTAGTAGTGCCAGCAAGCTTTTTTGTGATTGAGGGATAAACACCTTCCACGCCACCAAGAGAAAACTGATGTTTAAGCTTATATGTAGACTGCAAGGGTCCGATAGTGATCCTATTATACATATAACATATCGTAAGTGTAGTTCTGTTAGATACCAATTGTACATATGGAAACACTGGTATCTGTGCCTTTTATAGAATGTGTACATATATATATATATAGGTTTCTTGCGACAGTTACATTCATTATTGGTTTCAGAGTCGTTTAGTCTGGGGGTAGGCAGTCCTTTTGCAATTGCTTTGTTGTGGTTTGAAATGATTTGTTGCATGTTATTCATACAGCTGTAGCTCAATTTAATGTTGTTCTTGTTGAATATTTTTCTTAGGGTGTTGCCTTTGGGGAAGTGTTTGTCGATCAGAGTGAGGAACTTGCGGCCGATGTTGGTTGAGACGTCTTTGCTGAATGGCGGATTGTACCAGATGATGTTGTTTCGTTTTCTGCTCTTTTTTGGTTGGTTTCCTGGAGTAGCACACCTTACAACAGTGGTAATAAAAGATGCAACCTATGCTTAAAAGAGAAACTGTTTATTATATATCATCCAGATCTATCATCCCTCAACAAGCGCAGTGAAATCATTTCAACATGCCGCCACAGACGGAAACACCTCCTAGGTAACACATGAGCCAATCACCACACAATACGCCTGCCTGTACCCGCCCACTCTGTGCCCTATATAAACCATTGTATGTGAATGCTTCCATTAAAATCCCCTGATGATCGAGGGAACCCCTCATGAAACAGTTCTGTAGAGATGAAGTAGTCTTGTGATTTTTCCCACACCTACATATTGTGCTCTACCACGGTATCGAGCACTATTCTCTGGATAATCCAATCAAGACATATATATATATATATATATACAGTGGGGCAACAAAGTATTTAGTCAGCCACCGATTGTGCAAGTTCTTCCACTTAAAATGATAACAGAGGTATGTAATTTTCATCATAGGTACACTTCAACTGTGACAGGCAGAATGTGAAAAAAAATCCAGGAATTCACATTGTAGGAATTTTAAATAATTTTTTTGTAAATTAAGTTGGAAAATAAGTATTTGGTCAACCATTCAAAGCTCTCACTGATGGAATGAGGTTTTGGCTCAAAATCTCACGATACATGGCCCCATTCATTCTTTCCTTAACACGGATCAAACGTCCTGTCCCCTTAGCAGAAAAACAGCCCCAAAGCATGATGTTTCCACCCCCATGCTTCACAGTAGGTATGGTGTTCTTGGGATGCAACTGAGTATTCTTCTTTTTCCAAACACGACAAGTTGAGTTTATACCAAAATGGATACATGGATGATACAGCAGAGGATTGGGAGAATGTCATGTGGTCAGATGAAACCAAAATAGAACGTTTTGGTATATATATATATATATATATATATATATATATATATATATATATATATATATATATATATACACACATATATATATATATATATACATATATATATATATACATATATACATATATATATATATATATATACATATAAATATATCTAAACTTTTTTTATTGCCGCTTGTATTTATTTAGTAGATGCCTTTTACTGAATATTCACAAGTACTGTTTTAATATTATGTGTCAATGCCTTTTATACTGTATTTTTTAATTAGTTTTATGTACTGTATGTGATTGGATGTCTACTTAAATGTTGAAGTCTGCAATAAAGCTTGGTATAATTGGTAAAGATGCAGCTGTTTGTAGTTATACTTTTGACCAGCAAGTGGAGTCTTGTGCAAAGCATGCTGGGAGACCTGAGAGTAATAAGGGGTAGAAAATGGATTAGAAAGGACAAATTAAAAAAAAATAATAATTAAAAAAAACAAAACAAAAATTATTATTATTTTTTTTTTTAACTTGGGACTTCCTGCAGGCCGGATTTTGGACACTGGTGGGCCGTATGGGACCCGCGGGCTAAAGTTTGGGGACCACTGCTCTAACCCATTGGCTCAAGTGGTTCAATGCCTCACGAGGCGTCATCTGACCATCACTAGTAAAAACCCTGATTAAAAAGGAGTGTCTTATATATAGATCAACAAAAATATTTCATTACAAACTCTCCCCACATATCCCATTCATTATTTTCACGCTAATTTTACCCATGTGTAAATGTGAAAGGACATAATTGTGGAGGGAAGTTGTGATTAGCACACTGCAGGTAGAAAGATCAGCGACCCCGTCTGGGTGGCTGGAGACAGCGCACCCTCAGACGGGGGCGTGACATGGGCAGGACGGCGAGACACAGCTGGCAGTTGATTGGATGTCGCAGGTGGTACGTGCTGATCTAATCAACTGTTGTCTTTAACAGTAAACGGCCAGCGGAGGAGGAGGCTGCTATTGGTGAGACTGAAAAGTCGAGCAGAAAAGCGTGATCCTGAGCAAAAACTGATATATTAAAACTACTGTCAAACCCGAACCACTGTCGTCCAGCGTGCATCTGTGGGAACTGTGAGTAAGAAGCTTACAATTGGCACCCAACAAAAACAAAAGCTGCGATGTCGTCACCAAGCCCCATAGAGGCGCTGGGACAGTTGCTGGCAGAAGTGTCTACCGCTAATCACCGGCAGATGGAGGCGATGCAAAGCCAAATTGCGCAGCAGAGTCAGATCTTGCAGGCGCTGACGGAGAGGACCGGAGCGGGGACGCACACAACAGCGAGGCCGGCTTTGACATCAGCGGGGATGCACAGGATGGCGGAAACAGAAGATCCACACAGTTTCATGGACATGTTCGAGGCCACAGCCAAGTCATGCGGATGGCCGGACACATGGGCTATGATAAAACACTTAATCGGATAATGGCCCGTTTCTATTGGCCAGGCATTCGGGCAGACGAGTGCCGGTGGTGCGCGGCATGCCCGGAATGTCAACTAGTCAACCCCGCGGCCACCCCTAGAGCACCTTTGAGGCCATTACCACTCATAGAGGTCCCGTTTGAGCGAATTGGCATGGACCTCGTAGGGCCATTTCACCCGAGCACCCAGGGATATCGCTTTGCACTAGTCCTGGTGGATTATACAACGCGCTATCCCGAAGCAGTGCCACTGCGCTCCATCTCTGCAAAGAGTGTAGCGCAGGCACTATTTCAAATTATCTCCCGAGTTGGAATCCCGAAAGAGATTCTAACTGACCAAGGCACGTCCTTTATGTCACGCACGTTAAAGGAGCTGTACGGTTTATTGGGGATCAAGTCTATCCGGACTAGCGTTTACCACCCACAGACAGATGGGTTGGTGGAGCGGATGAATAGAACTTTGAAATCCATGATCCGGAAGTTTGTACACGAGGACAAACCAAATTGGCATAAATGGTCGTGTGACCCTTCGTGGTCACACGACGAGTAGGTGAGGTGGATTATGAGGTCAGGCGGTCTGACCGGGGCGGGGCGGGGCAACACAAATATACCACCTCAACCTACTAAAAGGTTGGAGGGCAGCGGAGCCCGTCTCCATGGTGACGGCGATAGCGGAGAGCGAGGAGTTGGGGCCGGAGGTTCCCCCCTCCCCCCGGCCCTCCCCTCTCCGCTGTGATAATCATCTTACGCTGTCCCAGAAAACAGACGTGGCCAAATTGCAGCAACATTTTGCTGACGTTTTCTCTCCCCTGCCAGGCCGCACGACTCTCACCCAGCATCACATAGAGACCAGCCCGGGCGTGACGGTGAGGTCCCGGCCCTATAGGCTGCCCGAACACAAACGCAAAGTAGTTCGGGAAGAATTAAAAGCCATGTTGGAATTGGGAGTGATAGAAAAGTCCCACAGTGCATGGTATAGCCCCATAGTTCTGGTAGGGAAGAAAGATGGGTCTGTACGGTTCTGTGTAGACTACCGCAAGGTGAATGATGTGTCACGTTTTTACGCCTATCCAATACCCCGGGTCGACGAGCTCCTGGACCGGTTGGGCACTGCTCGTTTTTTTACGACACTGGATTCGACTAAGGGCTACTGGCAGATTCCCTTGTCTCCAGAGTCCAAGGAAAAAACGGCATCCTCCACTCCGGAAGGGTTATACCAATTCGTGACCCTTCCTTTCGGCTTGTTCTGTGCGCCCGCCACATCTCAGAGACTCGTGGACCGGGTGCTGCGACCGCACGCTGCATATGCTGCCGCCTATCTGGATGATGTCATCATCCAGGGGAACAGCTGGGCGGAGCATATGCAGAGAGTGGGAGCAGTACTCGAGTCCCTGAGGCGGGCGGGGCTCACCGCCAACCCGGCGAAGTGCGCGGTTGGCCGGAGGTACAGTATCTGGGGTACCACTTGGGGGAAGGCCAGGTGCGGCCTCAGGTGGATAAAACCGCAGCAGTTGCGGCCTGCCCGACCCCGAAGACGAAAAAGGAGGTGAGGCAGTTTTTGGGGCTGGTTGGCTACTACCGGAGGTTTGTCCCCCGGTTTGCAGACCTGACCAGCCCACTAACTGACCTCACCCAGAAAGGTGCCCCAGATCTGGTCCAGTGGACGGAGCAGTGCCAGCAGGCATTCGAGAAGGTAAGGAAAGCACTTTGCGAGGAGCCGGTACTGTAAATGCCTGATTTTTCCATCCCATTTTGTTTGCAGGCAGATGCGTCGGGCAGAGGACTGGGAGCCGTTTTATCCCAGCAGCGGGGGGGCACCGACCAGCCGGTCCTGTACATCAGCAGGAAACTTTGGGAAAGGGAAACCAGATAGAGCACGGTGGAGAGGGAGTGCCTCGCCATCCGGTGGGCTCTCGGTGCCCTCCGGTACTATCTGCTGGGACGCCCATTCAGCCTCTACTCGGACCACAAGCCCCTCCAGTGGCTCCACCGCATGAAAGATGCCAACGCGTGGATCACCCGGTGGTATCTCGCTTTACAACCCTACAATTTCAGAGTGGTCCATAGGCCGGAGCGCAGATGGTCGTGGCAGACTTCCTCTCCCGCGCTCAGGCGGGGGGGGGGGTAAGTGCGGCCGGGGGCCGGCCTAAGTCTGGCGGTGGAGGTATGTGGAGGGAAGTTGTGATTAGAACACTGCAGATAGAAAGATCAGCGACCCCGTCTGGGTGGCTGGAGACAGCGCACCCTCAGACGGGGGCGTGGCATGGGCAGGACGGCGAGACGCAGCTGGCAGTTGATTAGATGTCGCAGGTGGTACGCGCTGATCTAATCAACTGTTGTCTTTAACAGTAAACGGCCAGCGGAGGAGGAGGCTGCTATTGGTGAGACTGAAAAGTCGAGCAGAAAAGCGTGATCCTGAGCAAAAACTGATATATTAAAACTACTGTCAAACCCGAACCACTGGCGTCCAGCGTGCATCTGTGGGAACTGTGAGTAAGAAGCTTACAATAATAATGTATATTAGTTTTGTATATTCATAATTATGTACTACAATTTAGTTTGCATATTCATACCATAGCTTTTGTACATCTATATGTAATTCATCCATATTTATAAATACTACCCCGCCTTCTGCCTGATTGTAGCTGAGATAGGCTCCAGCGCCCCCCGCGACCCCGAAGGGAATAAGCCGTAGTAAATGGATGGATGGATGGATGGATGGATGGATGCACTCAAACTATTTATTTTGGACACAGAAACATACATACTGTATACACATTAATTTACTTTCGGAATGGACAGTAAACCACATTTCTATGCAAAAGACAACACATTGAATCCTAATCCTAATATTTATATTGGTTATTGTTTTATTGCGCTATTTCTGCTGGGTATTTATGGAAGTAGAATTGTCTCACATCAACTTAATGTATATATATATATATATATATATATATATATATATATACATATACAGTATATATGATATTAATACATATGCATATATCAATACATATACAAATACAAATGTGATGTACAAATAAATAATTTGTATAAATAGACACGTATTTGTAAATATATTTTTGAGATTTGAAAATATATACAAATAAAATGTATGAATATAAAAATGCATATGCAAATTCAATAAAAAATACCAATACAAAATCAAGCATATTTATATTCAAATCTCAGAAATATATTTAGAAATACACATTTATTTATACAAATTCTTGATTCAATTGTATGTCCCATTTTTATATGTATACATTTTGTATGTATATATTTTCAAATATCAAAAATATTTACAAATATGCGTTTATTTATACAAATTATTTATTTATCTGGAAATCACATTTGTATTTGTATATTTATTAATATATGCATATGTATTAATATCATATTGATATATATAAGTTGATGTGAGATCATTCTACTTCCATAGGTTTTCACGAAATATTATAATATTTACTATTAAATAAAGTGAGGCACTTGTTTTATACATAAAAATAAATATAATCTGTCTTAAATACTTTTTTAAAGTGAACAAATACCGTCTCTCACTTCCGCTGCAGTACTGTACTTTGGCCAACAGGTAGCGACACAAACGGATCAACATTTAATTTGTGACAGAACAGCAACACCTGCCTATTTACAAACCGAATCCAGAATAAAAACACATCAAATAAACACCATGTCTTACTTTGCTCACATATACCAGCTGGGACATAAACTGAAACTATTTTAAAGAGGTGGCGTAACTGGTTATGCAAGAAGTGGGCAAACACCGCCCATTAGGTGTATTGGGGAGGTGACGCACAGAAGCAGCGGAACCACCAAGTTTCACTCACATATATCTTTCTACACCTCGACCACCCGAGGGAACATTACCAAATTAATGACTTCCTTCTGCAAACTTTCCCAAAGGGACTGTCGGAGTTGAGAGAGCATTAATGTTTTTCTGCCTCATGTGTCGGACATGGCCTCTGCTTCTCCTGGGAGGATTTGTGCTGTCAGGTGAGAGAAATCTCCGTCTAATATTTCTTTTTAAAACAAACTATGCCGCTTTTATCGTGCTAGGGTGTCATTTAAGGATCAGTTGTTTGGTTTAAATGTTGGGCAGCCTTCAACAGAGTGCAGGTTGAAGGTAACTTAAAAGAAGTTCCACGGCCATTTTAGATACATTTTTGTAAGTAAAACAGAAATCAGTCATGGTCTCACGCTGATTATTTACTTTTGTTTGGACGACTAAATGTTCCTCAACACACTGTATTAGTGTTTCAGTCCCTAGTAAATAACTCTCTGTTATTTGTGTAAAAAGTGTGTCATTTACTTTGTAGACAGTTGATACACTTTCAGTAATATACTATAATAATTTTCGATCAAACTAGGGATGGTTGGCATCAACCTGATTTAAACCCACGTCTCTCAGCTATATTACTTTGTCAAAATCAATGAAAACATTCTTTCATTCGCTTGAGTGATGGAAAAAACAGGAGTGATCAGATATTGACATCAAATATTGGTCCGATATCAGCAAAAAACAAGTATTGGATTATGCCGCCCCGCATTAAAAATCTCCACAAAAAATCCGATACAGCTAGTCTTGCATTATGTTTACTTGTGCAAAGCTGGACAGCCTGTTAAGTTTTAGATGCCCTCCAATAAGCGCGCAAATTTGGTCTTTTCTTGTGTTTGAGGCCTCCTTTACACTAAGCCGGCTGAGGTTATCCAGGGTAAATCTTACCTAACCTTATCCTTGTCCACACACACAATGGTTGTTTAAAGGCCTACTGAAACCCACTACTACCGACCACACAGTCAGATAGTTTATAAATCAATGATGAAATATTAAAATTGCAACACATGCCAATGCGGCCGGTTTAGTTTATTAAATTGCAATTTTAAATTTCCCGCGAAGTATCCTGTTGAAAACGTCGCGGAATGATGACGCGCATGATGACGAGTGCGCGTGACGTCATGGGTTGTAGCGGACATTTTCTTCCAGCACCGATCACGGCTATAAGTTCTCTGCTTTAATCACATAATTACACAGTATTCTGGACATCTGTGTTGCTGAATCTTTTGCAATTTGTTCAATTAATAATGGAGACATCAAAGAAGAAAGATGTAGGTGGGAAGCGGTGTATTGCGGCTGCCTTTAGCAACACAAACACAGCTGGTGTTTCCATGTTTACATTCCCGAAGGTGAAGCTTTACTGTGGAACAGAGCGGTCAAGCGAACATGGTTCCCTACCACATTTTCGGCGAGAAAATTGTGGTAATAAGTCGGCTCTTACCGTAGACATGAGCGGAGCTTGCGTCCTTCCTCGTGCACCTGTCAAAGAGGCAGCTGCGACTCTCTTGCCTCCTCCGACCGGCCGCCCCAGAACGTGGGATGCTTCCACCGTCGAGGAGGGGGGAAAAAAGCTCCGCCCGGCCCCAACAACTGCCTTCGCTTCGCGAGAAACGTGGCTTCCCTCAGAGACACTGGCGGTCACCACCCCTCTGACTTTCAGGTACGACTATATAATCTCACTAAAACACTAGTAACACAATAAGCAGACAAGGGATTTTCCAGAATTATCCTAGTAAATGTGTCTAATAACATCTGAATCACTCCCACTTGCCCTCTCTTTTTTCTTCTTCTTCTAGTCCTTTACTCTAACTTTCCTCATCCTCGTATCTTTCATCCTCACTCAAATTAATGGGGAAATCGTCGCTTTCTCGGTCCGAATCGCTCTCGCTGCTGGTGGCCATGATTGCAAACAATGTGAGGATGTGAGGAGCTCCACAAGCCGTGACGTCACGCGCACATCGTCTGCTACTTCCGGTACAGGCAAGGCTTTTTTATTAGTGACCAAAAGTTGCGAACTTTATCGTCAATGTTCTCTACTAAATCTTTTCAGCGAAAATATGGCAATATCGCGAAATGATCAAGTATGACACAGAATGGACCTGCTATCCGCGTTTGAATAAGAAAATCTCATTTCAGTAGGCTTTTAAGACCCCCCTCGTCAGCCGGCGCAACGCGACCTAACATGCATGCGTGGAAAATGTGCACGTCATCGTCACCTCCAGTGTTGCTCTGTGAGCAACGTCTTAAATTTAACTTATCTGAACAATATCCAGTGTTGTGGTATTTTAATTAACTGGAATCCAGTGTGCTGTGCAGCCCTAGTGTAGTGAATCACCCCTGAGCCATCCATCCATCTTCTTCCCCTTATCCGAGGTCGGGTCGTGGGGGCAGCAGCCTAAGCAGGGAAGCCCAAACTTTCCTTTCCCCAGCCACTTTGGCCAGCTCTTCCCGTGGGAACCCGAGGCGTTCCCAGGCCAGCCGGGAGACATAGTCTTCCCAACGTGTCCTGGGTCTTCCCCGTGGCCTCTTGCCGGTTGGACGTGCCCTAAACACCTCCCTCGGGTGGCATCCTGACCAGATGCCCGAACTACCTCATCTGGCTTTACTTTGAACTGCTTTACTTTGAGCTCCCCTCGGATGGCAGAGCTTCTCACCCTATCTCTAAGGGAGAACCCCGCCACCCCGTGGAGGAAACTCATTTCGGCCGCTTGTACCCGTGATCTTGTCCTTTCGGTCATAACCCAAAGCTCATGAGGCATCAAAAATTAATTTAATCTTTATTGGACACGAAAGTACACAATGTGACAAAGAACATTTGACAACAATCAATCTCGGGATCTAGATATCTAGTCAGGATATCAGTCAGGAGTCTCCTCACTCTTTTGCCATCACCTTCATTGTCCATTCGTTTTTGGTGACTTTATATACTCTGGACCTAGACGTTGAGTCCGCGACATACATGGCGGACAATAATTGACACAGTCTGCTTTGCTAGTCCAAAAGCATTCGCCATTTTCTGTAGTCTTCCCTCGACGGCCAGGTAATAAAAAGCAAATGCTGCCTTTTTTATCACATCCACAGTAGCTTGCATTCTCCTTGACTCTCCTTCGACAAATGGACAAAGTTTTTCGGTAAGTAGAATCACAGCTGACCTGGATATTCGAAAGTTCTCTTGCCATCTGAGAAGTATCCGAAAAAGTTGCATTCACTTTCTCTTAAAGTATTGACGTGTGATTCCCACAAGCGTCTGTACAGATGGAAGGACAAACACGAGTATTGTCTGGATGACTCTCCTTCATATTTCCAGTGGTTAGCTCCGAGTTACGAAACCGCTTTATTATGAAGCTGGCTGTGGCGCGGTCTTTCTGACATCTCTTCCTGTGTCTGGCACGGTCTTACTGGATTCACTTCCTCTCCGAACTCGGTTTGTAAATGATCAATGAGTCCATACAAAGCTAACAGCTGGAGATTCAAGAAATACACAGCGCACTTTCCTGTGTAAAAATTTGTCCGAGGAGGGGGACCTTAAACGCTGGTTTACTGTGGCTGAAACGGGGCTTAGGCTAAATAATTATTTGTTTAAGGCAGGGGTGTCAAACTCAAAGACAGAGTGGGCCAAAATTTAAAACCGAACAAAGCCGCGGGCCGAGGTTGAACAAAATAACCTTTTTATAGTGATCCAAACAAGTTTTGCATTGAATATTGAACAAGCAAGCTTATATAACTTTATAGTGACATGCAACATTGAGTTTCAAATAATAATAATAATTAAGAAATATCAATGGCATATCAAATAAAATTGAAATAAAAATTTAATGCCTCTTTTCGGCGGTGGGGTTGAGGTGGATGGGGTTTGGTGATAGCGGGGGGTATATATTGTAGCGTCCCGGAAGAGTTAGTGCTGCAAGGCGTTCTGGGTATTTGTTCTGTTGTGTTTATGTTGTGTTACGATGCGGATGTTCTCCCGAAATGTGTCATTCTTGTTTAGTGTGGGTTCACAGTGTGGCGCATATTTGTAACAGTGTTAAAGTTATTTATACGGCCACCCTCAGTGTGACCTGTATGGCTGTTGACCAAGTATGTCTTTCATTCACTTGTTTGTGTGTATAAGCCGCATGTATTATGTGACTGGGCCAGCATGCTGTTTGTATAGAGGAAAAGCGGACGTGGAGACAGGTTGTAGAGAACGCCAAAGGCAGTGCATTTAAAGCCCACTCTAAATATTGTTTTCCGGGATGAAATTCGGGAGGGGTACTGAACTTCGGGAGTCTCCCGGGAAAATCGAGAGGTTTGGCAAGTAAGAGTGTTAGCGGTGAATGCGGTGTTACGGCGGTGGGCCAGCTCTAATGTTAATTTGATATTGCCTCAAGGGCCAAGTGAAATTACATGGCGGGCCAAATTTGGCCCGCAGGCCAGAGTTTGACACCCATGGTTTAAGGGGTTATCCAGCTTAGTGTAGACATAGCCTTAGTGAAAACATTTACAAAATCTAAAAATGATAGGCTATATGCTATTAGGAGATAGCAGCTACACAACAGCTGAGCACGCAATAGCACACCAAGTAGACATACGTAATAAGTGTCCTTGATTTTATTTGTCGACATAAACAAGTATCAAATACATGTATTTTCATATTATATAAGTCTTTTCCACATGGTTAATAATAAGTAGGTTGGTGTTTTCATGTCTACCATTGTTCTCCGTTTGAGGAATTCCACTTGATTAAAAGTTTTCTATCATTCCACACTATGTATTAATACCAGTATATACTATGATTCGGGCTGATATCGTATCGGATTGATATTAAAATTGGCCAATATTCTAATATTCAATATTGGTATCATATCGGACATTATATTGGGAGACTCTAACAAAAACTATTGCTACTTGGGAGAAAAATGTGGCCATGATGAAATTTAACGAAACAGTTCAGTATATTTAAAAACAAGGCCCAAAGATACAACATAATACCTCTGTTTCCGTTCCAAAAGATCAGATGAAAAACGAAGCAACATTTTCATGTAAACTGCAGTGAATCTGCTTCAAACAGCCCATAATGTGAACAAAAAAACACACCTTACAGAGAATCAACATAGATTCATATTCAGGAAACCATTTGTCCTCACTTATTTACGTAAGTATGTGCCGATCGATCAGTATCAGCGGATTTTTGTGAAAAGGTTTGTGACTGCAATTGCAAATTAATGCCTTTTAATGCCGATCACAAACTCCGATCCCCTCTGGCTGTCACTGTTTTTATTTTTCATCACCCAGCTAATTATGTGTCTTCATAAACAGTGTGGCGTTACTCCCTTGAGCTACGAATAAACACCTCCAATACGCAAAATCAACTGCATTTATTAGTATCTTAAGTGCCATTATCACTGGAGGACGAGGTTAACATGTTAGCAAGTCAGAAACAGACATGTTAATAGGTAAGCTAACCTCTAAACTATCTTTAAACAACACCAAGACATAAATGCTAAGTAAAATCTAAGAAGTGTACAGTGCATCTGAAAAGTAGTCACATCGCCTCACAAGCTTCACTTTTTCCACATTTTGTGATGTTAGAGCCTTATTCCAAAATGGAATAAATTCATTTTGTCCTCAAAATTCTACAGACAATACCCCATAATGACAATGACAAAACCTTTTTATTTTAAATTTAGCATATTTATTAAAAATAAAAAATAACAAATACATAGATATTCACATCATTTGCTCAACACTTTGGTGATGCACTGATAGATAGATAGATAGATAGATAGATAGATAGTACTTTGTTGATTCCTTCAGGAGAGTTCCCTCAGAAATATTAAAATTCCAGCAGCAGTGAGCTTTAGCAGTGATTACAGACTTAATTATTCTTGATTACGATGCCACAAGCTTGGCACACCTATCTTTGGGCAGTTTCGTCCATTCCTCTTTGCTCATTCCTCTTTGCAGCACCTCTCAAGCTCCATCAGGTTGGATGGCAAGCATTGGTTTTCCTCCAGGATTTCTATGTACATTTCTATGTACATCTTTCCCTCTACTCTGACGAGTCTTTCAGTTCCTGCCGCAGAAAACATCCCCACATTATGATTGCCGCGAATACTTATCTACATGTGATTTTTATTTTATTTGTATTTTTAATAAATCTGCTAAATTAAAAAAAAAAAACATTTCACATTGTCATTATGGGGTATTGTCTGTATAATTTTGAGGACTAACGTGTATTTATTCCACTTTGGAATAAGGCTGTAGCATAAAAAAATGTTGAAAAAGTGAAGTGCTCTGAATACTTTCCGTATGCACTGAAGATGGAAACCGTGTTGCAGTAGGAAGCATCGGAATTATTTCTATATTCCTGAGGGAATATTTGCTTGTGAATCTGCGACACATTCAAGTTATGTTAAAGAGTCACATTTTCTATCTGAGTGTTGACATATTATTATAGTGTTGGCATCAGATGTACTATGGTGACATAGGCACACTGTACATGTTTGAACAAGCAGATTGGGCAACACCAGGTGTGATTTGTGTCCACTTGTATTATCACTACAGAGGCGTGTCTGCTCTGTCACCTCCATTCTCACCATAATGTTTTATTTATTTAGCCTAGTTATCATTTTTTATTTGCACTCTGGATTATCCAGTTTCACTTGTTCTTATCATCCTTTCTGAATGTCTTACACCAAAGTGTGAGGCAGCCCTCCCTATGGAGGTGTGAGAATACTTTAAGAGTAAATAAAAAAAATAGAAACAACATATATTTTTTAACCAATTAAACCATCCTCTGATATGATTATAGGCAAAAAATAATTTGATAGAATGCCTGTGTCACGACCGATTCTTGATTGAGCTGGAAACTCAACAAAATACACAATGTTTGTCTGATCTTGAATGGGATTGTACTGAACATTTTAATTTCCCCAAAGGGATTAATAAAGTATTTCTGATTCTGATTCTGATTCCAGAAAATATGGCCAAAAATAGATTTCCCTGTTCTCACTTGTAAACTCCGTACATTGGTTATAACAGTCTGCGAAAGTAACTTGTCATTTCAGCTCTGTACAGGAGGTGGCGGTATGCATTGTAACTCCGCTTAAAACCACACCTCATACATACCTGGTCTGCCAGACAATAAGAAAATATAGCAATACGAATCTGTGTTGCCAACTTAGTGTGTTTTGTTAAAATATTTAGTGTATATTTACACCCCTTCAGTGCCTCTCAATAAATAGCAACTTTTTCTGGTCTTTTTGGACACACAAATGCATATATTGCTCTTGTCAACAGGCAGCAAGTGCTTCTGTGGGCCCCTCCCCATCTAAAAGCATTCAAAGGCCCCTGGCTACCTATTGGTTGTGAGATTTAAAAAACAAGATTAAGAAGCGACAGCAAAAAGTTAATTTGTTGTATTAAACTTTTGTTTTTCATGTGCTCTACTTACAAACCCCGTTTCCATATGAGTTGGGAAATTGTGTTAGATGTAAATATAAACAGAATACAATGATTTGCAAATTCTTTTCAACCCATATTCAATTGAATGCACTACAAAGACAAGATATTTGGTGTTCAAACTCATAAACTTTTTTTTTTTTGCAAATAAAAATTAACTTAGAATTTTATGGCTGCAACACATGCCAAAATTGTTGGGAAAGGACATGTTCACCACTGTGTTACATCACCTTTTCATTTAACAACACTCAATAAACGTTTGGGAACTGAGGAAACTAATTGTTGAAGCTTTGAATGTGGAATTCTTTCCCATTCTGGTTTTATGTAGAGTTTCAGTTGCTCAACAGTCTGGGGTCTCCGCTGTCGTATTTTACGCTTTATAATGCGCCACACATTTTCGACGGGAGACAGGTCTGGACTGCTGGCGGGCCAGAAAAGAACACGCACTGTTTTTTTATGAAGCCACGCTGTTGTAACACGTGCTGAATGTGGCTTCGCATTTTCTTGCTGAAATAAGCAGGGACGTCCATGAAAAAGACGGTACTTAGACGGCAGCATATGTTGTTCCAAAAGCTGTATGTACCTTTTAGCTTTAATGGTGCCTTCACAGATGTGTAGGTTACCCATGCCCTGGGCACTAATGCACCCCATACCATCACAGATGCTGGCTTTTGAACTTTGCGTTGATAACAGTCTGGATGGTTCGCTTCCCCTTTGGTCCGGATGACACAATGTCGCATATTTCCAAAAACAATTTGAAATGTGGACTCGTCAGACCACAGAACACTTTTCCACTTTGCATCAATCCATCTTAGATGATCTTGGGCCCAGAGAAGCTGGCGGCGTTTCTGGGTGTTGTTTATAAACTGTTTGACTCTTTGCTCACGCAGTTGTGGACAAAAGGGTGTACCTTGCCCCATCCTTTCTTGTGGAAGACTGAGTATTGTTTTGGAAAAGCTGTTTTTATACCCAATCAGGGCACCCACCTCTTCCCAATTAGCCTGCACACCTGTGGGATGTTCCAAATAAGTGTTTGAACATCATTCCTCAACTTTATCAGTATTTATTTCCACCTTTCCCAACTTCTTTGTCATATGTTGCTGGCATCAAATTCTGAAGTTTATGATTATTTGCAAAAAAAAAATGTTTATTAGTTTGAACATCAAATATGTTGTCTTTGTAGCATATTCAACTGAGTATGGGTTGAAAATGATTTGCAAATTATTGTATTCTGTTTATATTTACATCAAATGTCACAAATAGGTAACAGTTCTGTGACAAAACACTGGAAGCGGTTACATTTTATTTTGTTAGTGTTGGAGATGACTAATTTTAACTAGGGCTGGACGATACGGCCATTTTTAATACCTCAATATTTTTAGGCCATATCACGATACACGATATATATCTCGATATTTTGCCTTTGCCTTGAATTAACACTTGATGCATATAATCACACCAGTATGAGGATTCTATGTGTCTACATTAAAACATTTTTGTTTGTACTGCATTAATATATGCTCATTTTAAACTTTCATGCAGAATATGAAATCACAACTAAGTCAATTCACCAAAACTGTATTTATTAGTTATTAACTAATGGCACAATTTTTCATATAATTTCCAAAACAGAAAGTGCAAGATTGTCAGAGACATTTTAAGTGTCAAATAAAAATGAGCTGCATAATAGGAAATCAGATAGTGTTCGTCCTTCGCTATGTGGTAGGTTACTACGGACGTAATTAAATTCTGTTGTTGACAATTTTTTTCATACAGTGTTAATGTGGAAGTTTTTGCCTCGGCATTTTGATGGTGTGGGCGTGTGGCACCGAACGGAGATGTTGCGGAGTACGCGCTCTTCATTCACTAGCAGGTGACTTTTCAAATGATGCTACATATTAGCAGTAATGCTACTTTTTGTAGCAACGCTTTTGGCCAACACTTGACAAATTACGG
Source organism: Nerophis ophidion (assembly GCF_033978795.1). NCBI lineage: Eukaryota > Metazoa > Chordata > Actinopteri > Syngnathiformes > Syngnathidae > Nerophis > Nerophis ophidion. Next base: position 27,474,586 of record NC_084614.1, on the reverse strand, counting down.
TTGTCTGTTCGACATATTCCCACTTGAAGCCAAACCACCGCCAGACAATGGACCCCCTGCTGTTTTTCTTGGGAATTGATTCTTCCTTCATTCGCACATTCTTTCTCTCGTATTACCACTTGCACGGCTCCGCTAGCATCACAGCTAACGTTACCCATGCTGCTACCTCTCTGCTCCACGAGGGCGTATACGTATGTGACAGTATGTGATGTGTGTGAGAAGGTGCGCTTACTGTCTGTGAGAAGGAGACACAAGAACAAGCGAGAAGAGCCTGTAATGTAATGCCAGCAGCCAAAAGCAACTGCGTGAGAACGTGTACTTGAATATCACAATGTGTAATTTTCCATACCGCACAGAGACAAACCCACGATATATCGTGTATATCGATATATCGCCCAGCCCTAATTTGAACCAATAATGCATACACATAGCTGATCGTTCGATATGTTCTTAATCTTGAATAGATATGGCTGAAACTAACAAAAGAATGGACTACTTGGCTGAAACCAGCAGAGGCGCTGTTGGTTCAGTATCAGCTATGTTGTGCTTTAAAGTAGGCCCATTTTATTTTGAATTGGGACTCGGCAGCAACTAGTATTTTTGAAACAGGTTTATAAAAACGCCAGAACAGTCTTGTTATATAGCGGATCTTTGAGTAGTGTTTTTTTATTTTTTTCATTACGGACTTAAAACAGCAGAGCTGTCCTGTCATGTCCGCTATCAAGCCGCAGAAAAGTCTCAAAAGCAAATAAAACATATCAGACAATAATGTACACATGTTTTTAGACAGTTTTGCAAAAACTACATTGAATTAAATGTAAATGTACATCTAATTTGGGAAAAGCTGTTTATCCTATTTGAAAAATCACATACAAAGAAATGTCATTAACTTTCCCGTCAATTGAGCGCACGCGATCATGTCACCCTTATCTGCTAAGGATGGGTCCTATGGTCTAAATTCAATATCGCGGATTTGTGAACTTTTTTTAACCCTTGGTGAGGATTGCGATTTAATCTTTAGCCAAACAGAATTATGTGAGCGTCCCGTCGTTCGACATCCCAGCGAGAGTGGAAAATTATTTCAGTAAGTGTTTGTTTTAATCTAGTTTGTTATGCTGCGGATGCTAGTGTCACAATGAAACTGCATCCGTCACTCAGCTTCTAAAGCGTATTGCTCATTCTCTTGTGTTTGGTCTCAAAAATATAAGGTCCTGGATCATATTATAATATAATAGTAGTTTGCTCTCACAAAGTCTGCTTGATTAGCATTGTTGATAGTGATCTTTGGTTCATCACGTGACTGGCTTCTTCATTATCTCTCAAAATAGTTTGGGAATCTTCGTGAAATTTATACTATTTTGATCATATCTATTTATTCGCAAACTTTGGTGTCATAAATCAGACATATATGATGATAGCTTCAATATAGAGTCAACTCGCTATTCCACTCTTCTGGTTTCTAAAGACCTACTGGATCCAGGGACGTATTTCCTGAGTTTGTAAAAAGTCACAAAACTATAAAGGTTTTGTAATAATAAAAATTATTGATTTAATTGCCTGTTCTCCCCGTGAATGCGTGGGTTCCCTCCGGGTACTCCGGCTTCCTCCCACTTCCAAAGACATGCACCTGGGGATAGGTTGATTGGCAATACTAAATTGGCCCTAGTGTGTGAATGTGAGTGTGAATGTTGTCTGTCTATCTGTGTTGGCCCTGCGATGAGGTGGCGACTTGTCCAGGGTGTACCCCGCCTTCCGCCCGATTGTAGCTGAGATAGGCGCCAGCGCCCCCCGCGACCCCAAAAGGGAATAAGCGGTAGAAAATGGATGGATGGATGGATTTAATTGCCGTACTTTTTACCATATACGGATATTATACTTGGTATCATTTCGCTCAATATTTGTTTCGATCCGCCCACCTTTGTTTACACTCAAGAGCTCTAGCTAGCGCTTAGCGGCATGTTGTCAATCAAGGAATTGCGGAATTACCAGCGGTTTTGTACTGTAGAAGGACGTTAGTCGCTAGTGAGGATGCTACGTTACGTTGACGACGCGGTCGTTCTATTGTTTTTTGTTTTTTTGTGTGGGACAAAGCTAAAATGTGTAATCAACATACATTATCACAATATAACAATATTATTAAAAGCTTTATTGTCGGCTAAATCTATATAATTTATATTGTATCTCGTCTACATCGTGCAACTCGAATTAAAGTCTGTCCAGCTAGTTCTGGTGTGTTTTACTTTAGCTATCAAGTGTACTTGCTGAAGGAAATTCACAGCCCCACTACCCCCACTTTTACTATAATAATACCACCATACCCCTGCTACTTAAAAAGCATGTTGTTAGTTGTTGTCAGGCAGCTTTTTCCTAAACAGATTTTTTTCAAGCATCTGTTTTAGGTGCTTTTCAACATGGGGCATTTGCATCTGTGTGTTTCAAAAAGGCACTTCCTCAGACCGACAGAAGTGTTTGTCCAAAGGTTGTTTTTCTGTGTGGGATGTCAAGGTCCAACTTACTTTAAGGTATGTGGGAGGGGGTGCTAATCCGTTAAAAACTTTGCAAATTAAACCGCTATTTTAAAAAATGAATGACATCTTAAATCAAGCACATAATGTTTTTCCTTGATTTACATTGTTTTGAATAACATTGGTTTTAATGTTGTGTCTCCAGTAAGTACCTAAGTTGGAATGCAGTAGTCTGTATGTGAAAGTATCATTGAGTGTAGGAACATTTTAGCAAAATGTATTGTTATTGCTGGTTTAATTTACTTAAGGTTATTCATGAGTTAGATTTTTTGAGCATGTGAAGTGAGTAATGTCAGCGACTTTAAATAGTGGGGATAGGATAAATTACCGGTATATTCAATAAATAGTGTAAAAAGTTTGTAATAAAATTAAATAACATGTAAGACGTGTGTTTATGGTTTGCAAAAGTTTTAATAATGTCTTGTTTTTGCTGTAGACAATGCTTATTTTCTTTATTTTTTTTGTGTATCAAACTATGGAGAAATGGTTTCACTTCAAGGTGTGTTTTGTCCCACAATAAGCTGACTTTATACGGTTATATCACAAATGTTAATAATTTAAAGTTGCACCTTTGTTTAATTTGTTAATTATTTTATCTATACAATCTTGCACTTTGGTTCCTACCTGTGGTTTCCGTAAATCAAAATAGGGAAAGGCTGGTGGTTAAAAAAAACAAAACAGAAAAATAAATGCTAGAAACAACTACGATCTATTTGAAAAATTCTCATGCATCCAACCATGCTTCATTCTTCCCGATTTCCTC
>NC_084614.1:27391298-27466298 GCF_033978795.1 Nerophis ophidion | reverse complement strand
TTGTGTCTTGCATTTAACTTTTGGACCCAGCAGCAATTATGAACTTGTTGGAAATGAGCCAGCACTTCACTTTTTGTCCTCTACATTCAGGAGTGCCCCAAATCTCATGTATTGAGATCTTCGCTCCGACTGAAGTGAACGTGGTCAACGGGACTGATGTCAAACTCAAATGCACCTTCCGCTCCAGTCACCCTGTGTCGGCCAAATCTGTCATAGTTTCCTGGAACTTCCGCCCACTGAATGCCAGGAGAGAGGAGTCGGTAGGTAAAAAGAGTACAAGAAAAATGTTTATACAGTATTATATAAACAAACATAACAAGGAAATGATGGATCAAACTTATAGTTCAAAACAAATCGAAATCAACTACTAGCTGAACTGTCTTAATTTGAAGCCGCCGTGCTGACACGCACACACGTTGTCGCTAGCTGTGTGGTGCACTCACAGTTTGAAATCGCAATACTCCTTGACTTTAACAGCCAGGTTAGAGACCTGGCTGTTTAGGAATACAAAATAAAATCCACTTATCCTTGATCTCTTTTTTACGTGCAGCGGAAAAAAGGGGGAAGAAGTGTTGACAACCCTCTGGATACTTCCTGAATGTTTGAAACCACATATCCATTGTCTGTTGCTTTCTTTGGACTTATATTGAGCCAACAAAACTAGAAAAATGCTGTTAAAAGGCTAAAAACCCTTTAAAAGCATATGAAGTTGCACAGTAGCACTGATTGAATGAGCACGGAGATAGATCAGCCCGCCCACAATGGATGTGCTGCCTGGCACACATCAAGCATATTTTTAATTGGTAGGGATGGGAATCAAAAAACGGTTATTTTCCAGAACTGGTTTCCAGTGTATCAATTCCTTGGAATCCCTTAACAAAATGCTTCTGGGTGGGGATGATGTCATGACGCAACGTGTGTACTGCGTAGTGACATCAGATCTCAAGATGACGATGCCTGGCGATGCTGCAACACCACCCGCGACCCTGAAAGGGACAAGTGGTAGAAAATGGATGGATGGAAGATTGCAATAGCGCTACTTGTAATAATCATAAGGCTGCTATTTCATCAAGAGGAGGACATACGAGCAATATGCTGAAACATTCGAACACACAGCATGCAATAATTATAAATGAAAGTCACATTTTTGAACTGCTCTGATCTCATCCCAGGCAGCAGTAACACTTAACAGGTGAGTAAGACAGGTACCAACCCTGAGCCTATCATGTTAGTGCTATCATTTGTTAAACTGAAATTAATGTCTTCTCATTTAGATAAGCATGAAGAGAAACAGATTCTGACTGGCTCTGAGGCGGGCAATACTCGCTCCAGTTCACGTCTGCCGCTAGACAAATGTCACAGAGCAGCGACTAAGTTTATGGTCTATTTGATACAGAAGATTCTCCAAATGTTAAGTTGGTGAATGTTGTGTGAGAAAATTTGAATGTTTTTCTCCCATTGACTTACATGTCGTTCTTTTATACAGGTGAAACTCAAAAAATTACAATCTGGTGTACAAGTCCATTCATGTCAGCAATTAACTTCAAACGCAAAACTTATAAGTGATATTAACTCATTACATGCAAAGTAGGATATATCAAGCCTTTATGATCATTTTGATGATCTTGGCTTACACTTTTTGAAATCCCACATTTTTTGAGATTTTCAGTTCAAGGTTTTCCTAAACTAAGCCACAATCGTCAAAATTATTACCAATAAAGGCTCGACATATATCATTTTGCATTTAATAAGTTAATATCACGTTACTAAATGTTAGATTCATGTGTAATTTCCACATGATTTATTTTGTAAAATTATACAGAAGAATATTTATTTTTTTACATTTATTTTGAAATTGGTACCTTTTTTTTTTCTATGCTGCAAATGTGACCTCATTGTAGGCTTTGTAAGGTCATGTTACCTCTAAACTCAACAAAATTGAGGCGGCTGATCCACCTTGTTATTGATAAGAGAACCAATGTTAAGTTGTGATCAAAATTATTCAACCCCCACACAATTTTGGTATTTTAGCAAGTTGGACATTTATTCCGTATTTTGTTTATAGTCATATCAAATAAAGATGTGTCAAATAGACAAATGCAACTTAAATTGTAACACTGTATTTTACAAAATACCAAAAAAGGACATTTTTCTTAATATCTCATTGACTAAATTATTCAACCCCCTAGTTACATGCATTTTTAGTACTTAGTAGAACACCCTTTGGCAGTAATTACATCCTTCAAACGTGATACATAACCGGACACAAGCTTCTTGCAACGATCTACAGGTATTTTAGCCCATTCCTCTTGGGCAAAGGCCTCCAGTTCATTCATATTCTTGGGCTTGCGTGCTGCAACTGCCTTCTTCAAGTCCCACCCCAGGTTTTCTATAGGATTTAGGTCTGGCGACTATGAAGGCCACTCCAGAGTCTTCCAGCCCTTCTTCTGCAACCACTCTGATGTTGATTTGGAGGTATTCTTGGGATCCTTGTCCTGTTGGAAGGTCCAACGTCTCCCAAGCCTCAGCTTCGTCACTGACTTAATGACATTTGCAGCTAATATATCCTGGTATATAATAGAATTCATAATGCCTTGAACGCGCTGGAGATTCCCGGTACCTGAGGCAGAGAAACAGCTCCAGAGCATGATTGACCCCCCACCATGCTTAACAGTAGGAAAGGTGTTCTTCTCTTTGTAAGCTTCATTTTTTTCTCCTCCAGACATAATGTTGATTCATAGGCCCAAAGAGTTCCAGTTTGGTCTCATCACTCCATAGAACAGTTTCCCAAAACCTTTGGGGTTTGTCCAGATGATTTTTGTCATACTGGAGTCTATTTTCCTTGTGCCTGGTAGTCAGAAGTGGGGTGCGCCTGGGAGTTCTGGCATGGAGGTCTTCATCTCGTAGTGCGCGCCTTACTGTCTGGGACGAAAACTGCATTCCCCCCTCTGCAATGTCCTGTTGTAGTTCCTCAGCTGTTACCCGGGGGGTTTTCACCACTGTACGCTTCAAATACCGGACAGCAGTTGCACACAGCATCCTCTTTCTACCACGCCCAGGTAGTGTTTCCACTGTACCTTTAGCTTTATCAATCAATCAATCAATGTTTATTTATATAGCCCTAAATCACAAATGTCTCAAATGACTGTACAAACCATTACGACTACGACATCCTCGGAAGAACCCACAAAAGGGCAAGGAAAACTCACACCCAGTGGGCAGGGAGAATTCACATCCAGTGGGACGCCAGTGACAATGCTGACTATGAGAAACCTTGGAGAGAACCTCAGAAGTGGGCAACCCCCCCACCCCCTCTAGGGGACCGAAAGCAATGGATGTCGAGCGGGTCTAACATGATACTGTGAAAGTTCAATCCATACTGGCTCCAACAAAGCCGCGAGAGTTCAGTTCAAAGCGGATCCAAGACAGCAGCGAGAGTCCCGTCCACAGGAAACCATCTCAAGCGGAGGCTGATCAGCAGCGTAGAGATGTCCCCAACTGATACACAGGCGAGCGGTCCATCCTGGGTCCCGACGAGCGGTCCATCCTGGGTCTTGAGTCTGGATCATGGAGTCTTCATCCATGGTCATCGGACCGGACCCCCTCCACAAGGGAGGGGGGGACATAGGAGAAAAAAGAAAAGAAGCGGCAGATCAACTGGTCTAAAAAGGTCTATTTAAAGGCTAGAGTATACAGATGAGTTTTAAGGTGAAACTTAAATGCTTCTACTGAGGTAGCATCTCGAACTGTTACCGGGAGGGCATTCCAGAGTACTGGAGCCCGAACGGAAAACGCTCTATAGCCCGCAGACTTTTTTTGGGCTTTAGGAATCACTAATAAGCCAGAGTCTTTTGAACGCAAATTTCTTGCCGGGACATATGGTACAATACAATCGGCAAGATAGGATGGAGCTAGACCGTGTAGTAAACTTGCGAATTATGCTCCCAACTGTGTCTCTTGGAGTGTGTAATGTCTTTGCTATTTTCTGAAATCCATATACTTTCTTATGAAGAGAAATTACCTCCTCTCTTGACTTCTTTGACCACTCCCTGGAGTTTACCATGTTGCAAATACACCATTGACCATCTACAAGAAGCTGAGTGTCACAGTCTTTTTCAATCAGTTTAATTGTTGCCCGTTATGGTTCTAATCACATCTACAGGTGTTTTCAACACCCTATTGAAATGACCTTATTCAAATTCTGTTCTTAAGAGTTATGATCTTCAAGGGGTTGAATAATTTAGTCAATGAGATATAACGAGAAATTACACTGTTTGGTATGTTACAAAATATAATGTTGTAATTCAAGTTGCATTTGTCTATTTAATGCATCTTTATTTAATACGACTACAAACAAAATACGGAAAAAAATTCCAACTTGCAAAAACACCAAAATTGTGTGGGGGTTGAATAATATTGATCACAACTGTAATTGTTAAGCAGAATCAAAAGGGGAATCGGAACCAGAAAGATCTTATCAATTTCTATCCTTATTATTCGGTCTGTGGTTCGTAAATCCAAGAGTTTGTACAATGAGGGGTTTGTAAATCAAGGTTCCTCTGTACTTGAAATATTTCAATGATATAAATAAAATTATAAATAGTAATACCTGTATAATCAACAATATGAAATCAGATCCACAAGAAATCATCATGATGATCGCAGCCAAACCACCAACAATACAGGATCATTTGCAAAAAGGGACTTGCTTGTGTTGTAATGTTTAGTAGTAGTTTAGTCTTTATTTGAAGGGACAATACACATAAACATTAAGCTCAAAGAAAGATATGTTCTGTACCAGATTATAGCTAAATAGCTAATTTCCATCTGCAGTCCCTGGCTACCTAAATTAAAGGGATACAAAATCATGCAATACAATTATAGCAATAAACCAAAAAAAGTCATAAAATGCCCTTTCATTGACACATACTTAATACACAAACAACCACACCTCATTTACATCATCACACATCACATGCTCTTGTTCACATCTGTCATCATTTGTAAAAACAACCCTGATTTTAACAGACACACCTCACAGTTTACAACAAAATGCTGTCATGGATGAATATAATACACATTAAGTTGATGTGTCAATCATAGTGCCCAAATACATAACAGATTAGAGTAATCTGTTAGACTTTTCAAGTTGATGATGTTAATGTTCAGAATTAAAGGGTTCATTGATGCACCTTGCTGGCTGTGACCATAACTAGAGCATAATGAGGAAGTTTTGTTTTGCTGTTATGGCAAGTGCTCCGGTGAAATGTTAGTCTTGTCATTACGTACGAGAAGTTACTTGCAGAATGTTGCAGGTGGCTGAGTCTGCATTCATTTAGCACCGAACTGAGGCATCGAAAACTTTTTTTTCTGTCCTACTTCCTACCGCTTAGGCTAAGTTATGACTTTAATACATGTACAATATTGCCCTTAAAAAGTGAATATATGCTAAATGAATCCTGACTGCTACCTATGGACGGGTCTTCACTTTTTACATATACAAGTGGTCTTCAGGTTACAGGCAAGGTGTTCCCAGGCCAGCCGGGCGACATAGTCTTCCCAACGTGTCCTGGGTCTTCTCCGTGGCCTCCTACCGGTTGGACGTGTGCTAAACATCCCCCTAGGGATGCGTTTGGGTAGCATCCTGACCAGATGCCCGAACCACCTCATCTGGCTCCTCTCGATGTGGAGGAGCAGCAGCTTTACTTTGAGTTCCTCCCGGATGACAGAGCTTCTCACCCTATCTCTAAGGGAGAGCCCTGCCACACGGCGGAGGAAACTCATTTTGGCCGCTTGTACCCGTGATCTTATCCTTTCGGTCATGACCCAAAGCTCATGAACATAGGTGAGGATGGGAACGTAGATCAACCGGTAAATTGAGAGCTTTACCTTCCGGCTCATCTCCTTCTTCACCACGACGGATCGGTACAACGTCCGCATTACTGAAGACGCCGCACCGATCTGCCTGTCGATCTCACGGTCCACCCGTCCCCTACTCGTGAACAAGATTCCTAGGTACTTGAACTCCTCCACTTGGGGCAGGGTCTCCTCCCCAACCCGGAGGTGGCACTCAACCCTTTTCTGGGCAAGAACCATGGACTCAGACTTGGAGGTGCTGATTCTCATTCCGGTCGCTTCACACTCGCCTGCGAACCGAACCAGTGAGAACTGAAGATCCCGGTCAGATGAAGCCATCAGGACCACATCATCTGCAAAAAGCAGAGACCTAATCCCGCGGCCACCAAACCGGAACCCCTCAACGCCCTGACTGCGCCGAGAAATTCTGTCCATAAAAGTTATGAACACAATCGGTGACAAAGGGCAGCTTTGGCGGAGTCCAACCCTCACTGGAAACGTGTACGACTTACTGCCGGCAATGCGGACCAAGCTCTGACACTGATCGTACAGGGAGCGGACCGCCACAATAAGACAGTCCGATACCCCATACTCTCTGAGCACTCCCCACAGGACTTCCCGAGGGAAACAGTCGAATGCAACTCCAAGTCCACAAAGCACATGCACACTCAAGAACCCTACCGATAGTATAGAGCTGGTCCACAGTTCCACGACCAGGACGAAAACCACACTGTTCCTCCTGAATCCGGGGTTCGGCTATCCGTCGTAGCCTCCTCTCCAGTACATATTAATAAACCGGGAAGGCTGAGGAGTGTGATCCCACGATATTTGGAACACACCCTCCGGTCCCCCTTCTTAAAGAGAGGAACAACCACCCCGGTCTGCCAATCCAGAGGTACTTCCCCCGATGTCCACGCGATACTGCAGAGCCTTGTCAATCAAGATATCCCCACTGCATCCAAAGCCTTAAGGAACTCCGGGCGGTTCTCATCCACCCCTGGGGCCTTGCCACCGAGGAGCTTTTTAACTACCTCAGCAACGTCAGCCTCAGAAATAGGAAAGCCCACCACAGATTCCCCAGGCAGTGCTTCCTCATAGGAAGACATGTTGGTGGAATTGAGGAGGTCTTTGAAGTATTCCTTCCACCTATCCACAACATCCGCAGTTGAGGTCAGCAGAACACCATCTGCACCATGCACGGTGTTGAGAGTGTACTGCTTACCCTTCCTGAGGCCGCGAATGGTGGTCCAGAATCGCTTCGAAGGCGTCCTGAAGTTTTCCATGGCTTCCCCGAACTCCTCCCACGTCCGAGTTTGTGCCTCCGCGACCGCTAAAGCTGCACACCGCTTGGCCTGTCGGTACTTGTCCACTGCCTCCGGAGTCCTATGAGAACCTGTTAAGACTCCTTCTTCAGCTTGACGGTATCCTTCACCGCTGGTGTCCACCAACGGGTTCTAGGATTACCGCGCCGACCGGCAGCAACTACCTTGCGGCTACAGCTCCAATCAGCCGCCTCGACAATAGAGGTGCGGAACATGATCCACTCGGACTCAATGTCCAGCACCTCCCTCGTGACATGTTCAAAGTTCTTCCGGAGGTGGGAATCGAAACTTTCTCTGACAGTAGACTCTGCCAGACGTTCCCAGCAAACCCTCACAATGCGTTTGGTTCTGCCAGGTCTGTCCGGCATCCTCCCCCACCATCGCAGCACACTAGGTGGTGATCGGTAGAAAGCTACGCCCCTCTCTTCACCCGAGTGTCCAAAACATGAGGCCGCAAATCCGATGATGCAACTACAAAATCGATCATGGAACTGCGGCCTAGAGTGTCCTGGTGCCAAGTGCACATATGGACACCCTTATGTTTGAACATGGTGTTTGTTATGGACAAACTGTGACGAGCACAAAAGTCCAATAACAAAACACCATTCTTCCCAATCACGCCTCTCCAGGTTTCACTGTCGTTGCCAACATGAGCGTTGAAGTCCACCAGCAGAACAAGGGAATCACCCGACGAAGCACTCTCCAGTACTCCCTCGAGTGTACCCAAAAAGTCAGGACCCGTCCCCAAACCCGAAGGCGGAGGGAGGCTACCCTTTCCTCCATTGGGTTGAACTCCAACGTGCAGGCTTTGAGCCGGGGGGAAACAAGAAATGCCACCCCAGCCCGTCGCCTCTCTCTGCCGGCAACGCCAGAGTGGAAGAGAATCCAGCCCCTTTCGAGAGAAGAGATTCCAGAGCCCTTGCTGTGCCTCGAAGTACGTCCGAATACATCCAGCCGGAATTTCTCCACTTCGTGCACTAGATCAGGCTCCTTCCCCCCCAGTGAGGTGACGTCCCACGTCCCAAGAGCTAGCTTCTGTAGCCGAGGATAGGACCGCCATGTGCCCTGCCTTCTGCTGGCGCCCAGCTCACATCGCACCCGACCTCTATGGCCCCTGCTATGGGTGGTAAGCCCATTGGAGGGTGGACCCACGTTGCCTCTTCGGGCTGTGCCCGGCCGGGCCCCATGGTAACAGGACCAGCCACCAGGCGCTCGCCATCGTGCCACACCTCCGGGCCTGGCTCCAGAGGGGGGCCCCGGTGACCCGCGTCTGGGCGAGGGAAATCTGGGTCCTTGATTGGTTTTCTTCAGAGAAGTCTTCGAGCTGATCTTTGTCTGATCCCTCACCTAGGACCTGTTTGCCTTGGGAAACCCTACCAGGGGGCTTAAAGCCCCCGGACAACATAGCTCCTAGGATCATTGGGACACGCAAACTCCTCTACCACGATAAGGTGGCCGCTCGGATGGTGTGGGCGTGTGGCACCGAACGGAGATATGGACATGCGGAGTTCGCACTTGCTACTTTTTGTAGCAACGCTTTTGGCCCACACTTGACAATTTACGGTTGTCTGTTCGACTTATTCCCACTTGAAGCCAAACCACCACCAGACGATGGACCCCCTGCTGGTTTTTTGGGGGAATTAATTCTTCCTTCATTTGCACCATATTTCTCTCGTATTACCACTTGCACGGCTCTGCTAGCATCACAGCTAACTTTACCCATGCTGCTATCTCTCTGCTCCGCGAGGGCGTGAACGTATGTGACGTATTACGTGACAGTATGTGACGTGTGTGAGAAGGTGCGCTTGTCTGTGAGGAGGACACACAGGAAAGACTGAGAAGAGCCTGTAATGTAATGCCTGCAGCTAAAAGCAACTGCGTGAGAACGTATATTTGAATATCACGATATAGTTGTTTTCTATATCGCACAGAGACAAACCTGCGATATATCATGTATATCGACATATATCGCCCAGCCCTAGTTTGTCCCAAAGTAGTCTTTGCTGTTTCTTACGAAATATGCCATGACTAGTTGTGTTGTTGTTCTTGAAGGGAAACACAAACGTTCAATCAATCAATCAAAGTTTACTAGATATAGCCCTTAATCACAAATGTCTCAAAGGGCTGCAGAAGCCACAACGACATCCTCGGTTCAGATCCCACATCTGGGCAACACTCAACCCAATGACAACAACGTGAAAACCCCGGGTCTCGACTTTATAATGTGAATCTCCAGTCCATAGTGGGGTCAGCAGGGGATCATCTTGAATGGACACCAGTCAGCACCGCAGAGACGTCACCAACTGATGCACAGAAGAGTGGTCCTTCCTGGGTACCGACGTGGAAGAGCTAGCGGGTTCTCCGTGGAAGCTGATCTGTGGTCACCTCATAACCTCTCTACCCAGGAGAGGGGGGCAGAGCAGAAAACTGAGACAGCAGATCAACTGGTCTAAAAATGGGTCTATTTAAAAGCTGGGATGTACAAATTAGTTTTAAAATGGGACTTAAATGCTTCTATTGAGGTAACATCTCTAATTGTTACAGGAAGGGCATTCCAGAGTACTGGAGTCTTAATAAAAAACGCTCTAAAGCCCGCAGACTTTTTTTGGGCTCTGGGAATCACTAATAAGCCGGAGTTCTTTGAACGCAGATTTCTTGCCGGGACATATGGTACAATATAGATAGGCTGAAGCTAGACCGTGTAGTATTTTATACGTAAATAGTAAAACCGTAAAGTCGCATCTTAAGTGCACAGGAAGCCAGTGCAGGTGAGCCAGTATAGGCGTAATATGATCAAACTTTCTTGTTCTTGTCAGAAGTCTAGCAGTCGCATTTTGTACCAACTGTAATCTTTTAATGCTAGACATAGAGGGACTCGAAAATAATACATTACAATAATCGAGACGAGATGTAACGAATGCGTGAATAATGATCCTTGTGTCCGTAGTGGACAAAATGGGACACATTTTTGCAATATTATGGAGATTAAAAAAGGCTGTTTTAGTAACACTCTTAATGTGTGACTCCAATGAGAGTTGGGTCGAAGATAATACTCAGATTCTTTACCGATTCGCTTTGTGTAATTGTTTGGTTGTCAAATGTTAAGGTGCTTTTAATAAATAAGTGCCGGTGTGTAGCAGGGCCGATAATCAGCATTTCGTTGTGATGTCTCTGTAAAATTAATGCGCCGTCGTATGCTTCAAATGGGAAAAATACGTAAATATTACATGTTATTATGAATGTGCCTGTTACTACATTACAGAAATACTTGCAGTATGTATACAAAACGTAAATTAAAGTGTTTGGATGGTTTTTTTAGAGCTCTTTACTCCATTGCTAGCTGACTTTTTATTAACGAGTTAGAGTGCATAAAAAAAAAGAAAAACGTGTGCTTGTCGTACATAAAGATTGCAACTGATAGGCTAAATTACATTTAAAAAGTGCAGTTCCCCTCATTGGTTGCAATATTATTATGCAGTGTTTTACACAAGAAATACAATCGAGTCGGTCCCCAATTGTGAACATTTTATGCATTGGAAGCGTAACCCACTATGATCACAATAAATAACTAATTGAAAATAAATGTTTCATAAAATATGACAGCCTATATATAAGGGAGGTCTGGTGATGTGTCTACTGTTTACTAAATATGTGTGTTGGTGTCAGGTGTTCTACTTCCACGAGGAAGCGTACCCTCCTCAGAGCGGCCGTTTTAAAGGCCGGGCGGTGTGGTCAGGAGATGTCACTGGAAATGACGCCTCCATCACCCTCCGTGAGGTGCCTCCAACCTTTAACGGCACGTACATCTGCAACGTACGCAACCGTCCAGACGTGCACGGCAGCAACAAAGAGACCACCCTGAGCGTCGTCAGCACAGGTAAGGAGTCTGGTGCGGGGGGGCCACTGCACACTGACTTTGTTTGTGTCGTCCAGTTGTCAATCACAGCTGTGAATGCCAATGTTGCGCTAATTTAGAGAGCCCCTGGCCAATGGCAGTTAATTGAGCGGAGGCGTTATTGGAAATATACAGTTTGGTCACTAACATGAACATTATGCATTGGGAGTCAAAAGGTAGGTCGAGTATAGGTGTAGAGCAGGGGTTTCAAACGTACGGCCCGCTGGCCGGATCAGGCCCGTGAACAGGTTTTATCCGGCCCGCGTGATGAGTTTGCCAAATACTATTGTAGGAGCCTAAATACTGTTTAAGTTCATTTACATTTTATGGAAGGCACCTTATTGTGGTAGAGGAGTTCGCGTGTCCCAATGATCCTAGGAGCTATGTTGTCCGGGGGCTTTATGCCCCCTGGTAGGGTCACCCAAGGCAAACAGGTTCTAGGTGAGGGATCAGACAAAGAGCAGCTCGAAGACCTCTATGAAGAAGAAAAAACATAGACCCAGATTTCCCTCACCCGGACGCGGGTCACCGGGGCCTCCCTCTGGAGCCAGGCCCAGGGGTGGGGCACGATGGCGAGCGCTTGGTGGCCGGGCCTGTTCCCATGGGGCCCGGCCGGGCACAGCCCGAAGAGGCAACATTGGTCACCCCTCCAATGGGCTCACCACCCATAGCAGGGGCCATAGAGGTCGGGTGCAATGTGAGCTGGACGGCAGCCGAAGGCAGGGGACTTGGCGGTCCGATCCTCGGCTACAGAAGCTAGCTCTTGGGACGTGGAACGTCACCTCACTGGGGGCGAAAGAGCCTGAGCTAGTGCGCGAAGTCGAGAAGTTCCGGCTGGATATAGTCGGACTCACTTCGACGCACAGCAAGGGCTCTGGAACCACTTCTCTCGAGAGGGACTGGACCCTCTTCCACTCTGGCGTTGCCGGCAGTGAGAGGTGACGGGCTGGGGTGGCAATTCTTGTTTTCCCCCGGCTCAAAGCCTGCACGTTGGAGTTTAACCCGGTGGACGAAAGGGTAGCCTCCCTCCGCCTTCGGGTGGGGGGACGGGTCCTGACTGTTGTTTGTGCTTACGCACCAAACAGCAGTTCAGAGTACCCACCCTTTTTGGGTACACTCGAGGGAGTACTGGAAAGTGCTCCCCCGGGTGATTCCCTTGTCCTACTGGGGGACTTCAACGCTAACGTTGGCAACGACAGTGAAACCTGGAGAGGCGTGATTGGGAAGAATGGCCGCCCAGATCTGAACCCGAGTGGTGGTCTGTTATTGGACTTTTGTGCTCGTCACAGTTTGTCCATAACAAACACCATGTTCAAACATAAGGGTGTCCATATGTGCACTTGGCACCAGGACACCCTAGGCTGCAGTTCCATGATCGACTTTGTAGTTGTGTCATCGGATTTGCGGCCTTATGTTTTGGACACTCGGGTGAAAAGAGGGGCAGAGCTTTCTACCGATCACCACCTAGTGGTGAGTTGGCTGCGATGGTGGGGGAGGATGACGGACAGACCTGGGAGGCCCAAACGCATTGTGAGGGTCTGCTGGGAACGTCTGGCAGAGTCTCCTGTCAGAGAAAGTTTCAATTCCCACCTCCGGAAGAACTTTGAACATGTCACGAGGGAGGTGCTGGACATTGAGTCCAAGTGGACCATGTTCCGCACCTCTATTGTCGAGGCGGCTGATCGGAGCTGTGGCCGCAAGGTAGTTGGTGCTTGTCGGGGCGGCAATCCTAAAACCCCTTGGTGGACACCAGCGGTGAGGGATGCCGTCAAGCTGAAGAAGGAGTCCTATCGGGTCCTTTTGGCTCATAGGACTCCGGAGGCACCGGACAGGTACCGACAGGCCAAGCGGTGTGCAGCTTCAGCGGTCGCGGAGGCAAAAACTCGGACATGGGAGGAGTTCGGGGAAGCCATGGAAAACGACTTCCGGACGGCTTCGAAGCGATTCTAGACCACCGTCCGCCGCCTCAGGAAGGGGAAGCAGTGCACTATCAACACCGTGTATGGTGCGGATGGTGTTCTGCTGACCTCAACTGCGGATGTTGTGGATAGGTGGAAGGAATACTTCGAAGACCTCCTCAATCCCACCAACACGTCTTCCTATGAGGAAGCAGTGCCTGGGGAATATGCGGTGGACTCTCCTATTTCTGGGGCTGAGGTCGCTGAGGTAGTTAAAAAGCTCCTCGGTGGCAAGGCCCCAGGGGTGGATGAGGTCCGCCCGGAGTTCCTTAAGGCTCTGGATGCTGTGGGGCTGTCTTGGTTGACAAGACTCTGCAGCATCGCGTGGAGATTGGGGGCGGTACCTCTGGATTGGCAGACCGGGGTGGTGGTTCCTCTCTTTAAGAAGGGGGACCGGAGGGTGTGTTCCAACTATCGTGGGATCACACTCCTCAGCCTTCCTGGTAAGGTTTATTCAGTTGTACTGGAGAGGAGGCTACGCCGGATAGTCGAACCTTGGATTCAGGAGGAACAGTGTGGTTTTCGTCCTGGTCGTGGAACTGTGGACCAGCTCTATACTCTCGGCAGGGTTCTTGAGGGTGCATGGGAGTTTGCCCAACCAGTCTACATGTGCTTTGTGGACTTGGAGAAGGCATTCGACCGTGTCCCTCGGGAAGGTCTGTGGGGAGTGCTCAGAGAGTATGGGGTATCGGACTGTCTAATTGTGGCGGTCCGCTGCCTGTACGATCAGTGCCAGAGCTTGGTCCGCATTGCCGGCAGTAAGTCGAACACATTTCCAGTCAGGGTTGGACTCCGCCAAGGCTGTCCTTTGTCACCGATTCTGTTCATAACTTTTATGGACAGAATTTCTAGGCTCAGTCAAGGCGTTGAGGGGTTCCGGTTTGGTGACCGCAGGATTAGGTCTCTGCTTTTTGCAGATGATGTGGTCCTGATGGTTTCATCTGACCGGGATCTTCAGCTCTCACTGGATCGGTTCGCAGCCGAGTGTGAAGCGACCGGAATGAGAATCAGCACCTCCAAGTCCGAGTCCATGGTTCTCGCCCAGAAAAGGGTGGAATGCCATCTCCGGGTTGGGGAGGAGACTATGCCCCAAGTGGAGGAGTTCAAGTACCTAGGAGTCTTGTTCACGAGTGGGGGAAGAGTGGATCGTGAGATCGACAGGCGGATCGGTGCGGCGTCTTCAGTAATGCGGACGTTGTACCTATCCGTTGTGGTGAAGAAGGAGTTGAGCCGTAAGGCAAAGCTCTCAATTTACCGGTCGATCTACGTTCCCATCCTCACCTATGGTCATGAGCTTTGGGTCATGACCGAAATGATAAGATCACGGGTACAAGCGGCCGAAATGAGTTTCCTCCGCCGTGTGGCGGGGCTCTCCCTTAGAGATAGGGTGAGAAGCTCTGCCATCCGGAAGGAACTCAAAGCCGCTGCTCCTCCACATCGAGAGGAGCCAGATGAGGTGGTTTGGGCATCTGGTCAGGATGCCACCCGAACGCCTCCCTAGGGAGGTGTTTAGGGCACGTCCAACCGGTAGGAGACCACGGGGAAGACCCAGGACACGTTGGGAAGACTATCTCCCGGCTGGCGTGGGAACGCCTCGGGATCCCCCGGGAAGAGCTAGACGAAGTGGCTGGGGAGAGGGAAGTCTGGGTTTCCCTGCTTAGGCTGTTGCCCCCGCGACCCGACATCGGATAAGCGGAAGAAGATGGATGGATGGAAGGTGCTTTATGTTTATTCAGCCAAAAGGGGACTATTTAATTTATTTGCATGATAAGAAAATGTATATATTGAATGCTTGAGTAATTATATAAAGCTCACTTTAATTGTAATTATTAAATTTGTCCAAATGATTTGATGACGTAACTGTTTTAAGTGCATATATGGCGGAATGATCTGTGTGGTAAAGGGTTTTTTGGACATAAGGTGTTATGGGTATTTGCTGTCAGGTGCGGTGGAATCGAGCCACACAGTTTTTTGACCTCACTCATACTTATTCTCATTCATACTTTTTGCAACTCGTACTGCAACAAACTCTCTTTATTTTGTCATTCATTTGTTCCCACATCGTGACTGTTTTACGTTTTGAATTATTAAGATCACAAGTAAACCATACAAACGAAGAAGAACGTCTGGAGTTTTGTTTTGTTGTTGCCGCAGCAAGCGGAGTGAATGTGATAGTAGAGGAGCGTCAAGCTTAAGGCTACTTTAGGAATCTACATTTTAGTCAAAAAACTTGCTCTTTGTGGAGGAAACGGAACGTGGAACTGCCTGACTGTAAAGGATCAAGAGGAACAAGCCTGCAAGAGGAGGCGACAGGTACGTGAGTGCACGCTGCTTGAAAGTGAACGAGAGAGAGAGGGAGAGAGAGAGAGAAGCTCGTCCCGGTGCGACGCTGCGGCACATCAGCATATTTATTGACTCGTTGTGGAAATATTGGCTTGTAATGGATGCAGAAGACAGTGGAAAAAGGACAGTAAAAATGACCGAGAAGGCTGTATAAATGCACAAGGTGAGAAAGATGCAGGCACGCAAGAGCGCACTGGCTCAATTGACTCGCTTGATGACGCAGATTGAGCACTTAATGGAGGAAGATGTTAATGTGGATGCTGTAAAAAATCAGCTTTGTGTGGACTTTAGTGGCTTGCGGCAAGAATTTTTGGATCTTAATTCTGATGTTCAGAAATTCATGTCTGAGGAGGGGTTTGTGGAAGATCAAAACAATTGGTTTAATCCAAAAAATAAAATGATGGAGGACTTTTTCTGGAAATGTGAGGAGTGGATGAAAGATGTTTTTAAGCGTGTTGAGCAAGTGGAAGAATGCAATAAACAAGTGTCACCTGCAGATAGTCGGTCTACATCAACAAAGAGGACCGCTAGAAGTCAAAGTAAAGCTGGATCACGAAGCAGAAGTTCATGTTCTTCATCTTCTGTCAGATTAAAGGCGGAAATGGAGCGTGCATCATTGAGAACAAAGGCGGCACCTTTACAAGAAAAGTTGGCCATAGAACAGGAAGAAGCTGCAATAAAAGCGCAAAAAGAAATGCATGCAATGCAAACAGCAGTCGCTGCATGTGACGCTAAAATGGAAGTTTTACAAAACTATGAAAACACACAAGAAGAAGACAGTATTAATAAAAGCTGATAAAAAGGATGTTAGAAGACTTGCTAGTCCTAACACACAAGTACCACCACCCACTTTACCAACACGTAGCATTAAACATAATGCTCCCCCCACATCTATTCAAATGACTACATTTGCACCAGGGACTGAAATTATAGACCAACAGACATTAACACTTGATGGGCTTTGCCAAGCAATATCTCAGCAAGCCAACGTCACAGAGTATCTCGTGAAGAGTCACAAGGCATCTCTACTCCACATCTTTCCATTCCAACATTCAAGGGTGACCCCCTGGAATACAAATCTTTTATTGGGGCCATCGAACATGGAATTGAAAGCCGCACTAGTGAAAACCGGGATCGTCTTCAATTTTTACTACAATATACAAGTGGACAATCACATGAGTTGGTAAAGAGCTGCATCAATATGGAATCTTCAACAGGATACACTAAAGCAAAACAAATGTTAAAATACTTCTTCGGTGATGACTTTAAGATAGCCGAAGCTTACATAACAGAAGCCATGGCGTGGCCAACAATCAAGCCAGAAGACGGTGTTGCCCTTCACTCCTTCGCATTATTCCTCACAGGCTGCTCTAACACAATGACAGACATTACCTACATGGAGGACTTGGACAACACAGCTAATATAAAGGCACTGGTAAACAAACTTCCATATAAACTCAGAGAACTTTGGAGGAAGTTTGCATGCGACTTACAAGAAAGAACAAAGACAAGAGTTAAGTTTAAGGATTTTGTGGACTTCGTAAACCGGCAAGTCAAGTATCTTTTGAACCCCCTTTATGGGAACATAACAGATACTACCATGAACACGAAAGATTCTGTGAGACAGAAAATAAAACCACAATATGTAGAAACCCTCAAACCAAAAAAGGTGTTTACAACAGTCGTTGTGCCCCCCAAGACAGAAAATGATAACTACATCATAACAAAAACACGAACAGTGTTGGTGGACAGAAAACCTTGGGTTTATTGTAATGGAGAGCAACACAGCCTCACAGTTTGCAAGAAATTTAAGAGCAAGCTCCACAAAGACAAAATTGACTTCTTGAGAAGCAAAGGTGTGTGTTTTGCATGTTTAAAGCATGGACACATGAGTAGTAGTTGCAAACAAAAACTTCAATGTCAAGAATGCTCGAGACTGCATCCCACATTATTACACATTGGTCATAAAGACTACAGAGAAGAAACCGGAAAGGACAATTGTGAACAGCAATCAATATCAAGTGCCATTGTACAAACAACTGAAACCTGTGGTGTCACTGAGGCCGGTAGTGAAGATTGTGTACTTTCGATTCTTCCAGTGTACATCAAGGCACAGAAAGGAACCAAGACAGTGATCACGTATGCCTTTCTTGACCCAGGTAGTTCAGCTACTTTTGCCACAGAGTCACTAATAAACCAACTGAATGTGAGTGGACGCAATGTAAGCATCTCGTTGCGAACAATGGGAAATGACACTGTCGTGAACATAAGCGTCGTGAATGGTTTGGAAATGAGCAGTTTGGACGGAAAAGAGTTTGTGGAACTAAAGGAAGTTTATTCACAGAAAGACATTCCTGTCTCCAAGGACAATATTCCCCGACAAGAGGATATTCATAGGTGGCCACACCTAAAGGAGGTGAGAATACCTAAAATTCAAGCCAAGATTGGATTACTCATCGAAGTAAACGTTCCCAAAGCGATGGAGCCACTGCAAGTGGTTAAAAGTGTGGATAATGGACCATACGCTGTGAGAACGATGCTAGGCTGGACATTAAATGGACCACTCGGAGGTGGAAGTGACAGAACTGCAATTGACAAATGGACAGGAATTACTGCAAACAGGATCTCAGTGGTGAAGCTTGGGTAGCTTTGGCAGCTGCAGTTCAAGCACGACTTTCCTGATGCTGGACAAAATGAAAACATTGAGATGTCCAGGGACAACCATCAGTTTATCAGTATGATGTCTCAAACTGCAGTACTTAAAGATGGCCACTACAATATTTGCCTTCCAGTGAAGAAGAAGCCTTTGTCTATGCCAAATAACAGGGCAATTGCAGAGCAACGTGCACTGAATCAACGGAAGAGATTTTCGAGAGACGTCAAGTTTTACCAAGAGTACGTGGCGTTCATGGATGACCTTTTAAGAAAAGGTTATGCAGTAAAGCTTGTAGGTGAAGAGCGCAAATCTGCTGAGGGGCAAACATGGTATCTGCCTCACCATGGAGTAAGACATCCAACCAAACAGAAGTTGCGTATTGTCTTCGACTGCGGCGCAAGCTTTCAAGGTACTTCATTAAACCAACAGCTTCTGCAGGGACCTGACCTCACCAGCTCACTATTAGGAGTCCTTATAAGATTTCGCCAGGAGTCTGTGGCGGTTATGGCGGACGTGGAAGCCATGTTCCATCAGGTTGGAGTAAGCGATGAAGACACTGATCTCCTGAGGTTTCTCTGGTGGCCTGATGGAAACTACGAGCTGGATCTCGTTGAACACAAGATGCTAGTTCACATTTTCGGCGCGACATCATCACCAAGTGTTGCAACCTTTGCACTTCAAAAATGTGCAACAGACTTTGTGGATGAGTTTGGACAGGAAACGGCAAGGTCTGTCAACAAGAATTTTTATGCGGATGACTGTCTTAAGTCAGTTGCTGATGAAGATAGAGCCATTACCCTATGTGCTGAGTTGAGGAAAATGTTGGCAAAAGGAGGATTTCGGCTGACAAAATGGTCAAGCAACAGCAGGAAGTTGCTTAACTCGCTCCCAGAAAAGGAAAAAGCACAGGGCTTTCAAGATCTGGACTTGGACGAAGATTACCTGCCAATGGAGAGAACATTAGGGAACCAGTGGTGTGCCGAATCAGACCAATTCAAGTTTAAGATCAACCTCAAACATAGACCATACACAAGGAGAGGATTGCTTTCCATAGTAAGTTCAATTTTTGATCCTTTGGGCTTTCTGTCTCCAGTAATATTGCCTGCTAAAATAATTCTGCAAGATCTATGTCGACAAAGATATAATTGGGATCAAGACCTGCCTGACACAGTGATTGAGAGATGGAAAAAGTGGATCTCAAGTTTGGCACAGCTTGAAAATTTTGGAGTTGACAGATGCTTCAAGTTGAAGAAGTTTGGTGTGCCAGCCTTTGCGCAGCTTCATCATTTTGCTGACGCAAGTGAAGACGCCTACGGAACTACAAGCTACTTGCTGACTCGCTTTTCAACAGGTGAAGCTCAATCCACCTTGATCAGGGACGGCGTGGCGCAGTGGTAGAGTGGCCGTGCGCAACCCGAGGGTCCCTGGTTCAAATCCCACCTAGTACCAACCTCGTCACGTCCGTTGTGTCCTGAGCAAGACACTTCACCCTTGCTCCTGATGGGTGCAGGTTGGCGCTTTGCATGGCAGCTCCCTCCATCAGTGTGTGAATGTGTGTGTGAATGGGTAAATGTGGAAGTAGCGTCAAAGCGCTTTGAGTACCTTGAAGGTAGAAAAGCGCTATACAGGTACAACCCATTTATCATGGCAAAGACAAGGGTGGCGCCCCTAAAATCTCCGACTATTCCTCGAATGGAATTGACTACAGCCACAGTTGCGACAAAGATGGATAAGCTTCTGAGAAAAGAGCTTGAGCTGGAAATCCTGGAGTCTTATCTTTTGGACAGAGAGTACGGCGGTGCTCAAGTACTTAAACAGTGAGTGTACCCGATTCAAGACGTTTGTTGCAAACAGGGTCGCAGCAATCCTGGAGCACTCTAGAACATCTTAGTGGAGATATGTTAACACCACTCTGAATCCCGCTGATCACATTTCAAGAGGACAGACCGTGGAAGCATTTTTGAAAAATGAGAGCTGGCTCTCAGGACCAAGTTTCTTGCTCAGCTCACAAGACCAGTGACCTAAATATCCAGATCCTGGAATGCTGGATATGGACGATTTAGATGTCAAAAAAGTGACTCATGCATGTCATTCAAACAGAAGAAGCCAAAGATTTTGTGGATCAGTGGATAAACCATTATTCTTCTGGGACAGCATTGAAGCGTGCTGTAGCCTGGTTTCTAAAACTCAAAGATCTGCTGAAAGAGCTAAAGGAGAAGAGAAAAGAACTAAGAACATCAGGAGAAGAAAGTAAGTTGCTTGAATTCAAGAAAGATGTTGAAGGAAAGTGTCTGACTTGTGATGACATGACTAGAGCACAAACAGAAATTGTGAAATTTTGCCTAAGACAAAATTTCAAGGAAAATTGGGCGATGCTGGAGAAAAATCAAAGTTTTGGATACCTAGAGCCATTGGAGCCATCAGACGGTTTATGTCCAGGGTCCTACCTGACGATCCACCTTTCACAAGAGTCAGTGTGGACTACTTTGGTCCGTTCCATGTGAAGAGGGGAAGAGGACATGTAAAGAAGTGTGGTGACGAAGTAAAGACCCCGAGTGGAATGGGGCAAGGACTACAAGCTTTTTGAGAAGTATTAAGGCTATTTAGGCACCTTAAATTTTAAGTTAACATGTTTAAGTAATTGTTTCAAGGACATTGATAACAATTATGGGCCGGTAATGTAGGAGCCTAAATACTGTTTAAGTTCATTTACATTTTATGGAAGGTGCTTTATGTTTATTCAGCCAAAAGGGGACTATTTACTTTATTTGCATGATAAGAAAATTTATATATTGAATGCTTAGAGTAATTATATAAAGCTCACTTTAATTGTAATTATTAAATTTGTCAAAATGATTTGATGACGTAACTGTTTTAAGTGCATATATGGCGGAAGGATCTGTGTGGTAAAGGGGTTTTTTGGACGCAAGGTATTATGGGTAATTGCTGTCAGGTGCGGTGGAATCGAGCCACACAGTTTTTTGACCTCACTCATACTTATTCTCATTCATACTTTTTCCAACTCGTACTGCAACAAACTCTCTTTATTTTGTCATTCATTTGTTCCCACATCGTGACTGTTTTACGTTTTGAATTATTAAGATCACAAGTAAACCATACAAACGAAGAAGAACGTCTGGAGTTTTGTTTTGTTGTTGCCGCAGCAAGCGGAGTGAATGTGATAGTAGAGCGTCAAGCTTAAGGCTACTTTAGGAATCTACAACTACAATGAGCTGCTATTTTTTTTTTTTTTTACGGAATAAACTGCTGTTGTAAATGTGTCCACTGGATGTCACAATAGCAATTCTGTTAGGCAAGCATGGTTTATACCGGGGCCAAGCAAGAGGTATACAATTAAAGGTGACAGTGGCTCCTCCTCCTCGACCCAAATGAAACTTAAAGCCTGCTTCGAACACATCGTCATTTGGCACCCTCGTTGCCCCAAAATGTCTTTGTCAAACACGAGGAAAGTGAACTTAACCCTTTTGAATAGTTCTTACCTTCAATCCCAAAAAGGCTGTGACTTAAAGTTGAATCCTGGCTTTGTAGATACACTGAGACGAAGTCTATGCTTATTGTGTTTCTGAAACTGCACCAATTTCCTCAGAATTTTCAACAAACTTGAAGTGTTTTGTCCAGAAGATTATTCGTGATTTGTACGTTTTCATAATGTTCTTTTTCTATTTTTGCCCAAAGCAAAACAAAGAAAACAACCTGGAGTTGTCTTTATTTTTAAGTTATCATGCCATGATTTTACCCTTCAGGCCGACTTGGGAATCGATTTTCCTCCATGTGGCCCCTGAGCTAAAATTAGTTTGACAACCCTGGTGGAGAGTGAAGAAAAGAAGTTTAGGATGATATCGGAGGACATTTTGTTTTAATTAATAAAACAATATAGCATTTATTTGAACAACCATTCTCTGCAACTGCATCCTTCGATAGTGCATCTGGAAAGTATTTACAGCACTTCAAATGTATTTTGTCCTCAAATTTCTACAAACAATACCCCATAATGACAATGTGAAAAGGGTTTTTGTGTATATCAGACCTGGGTAAATTAAAGCCCAGGGGCCACATGCGGCCCGTTGAGCTTTTCAATCTGGCCCGCTGGACATTCCCAAATAATTTCTTTAGATCTTTAAGATGGAAAGTGTAGCTGCCATTATGATGTGCAATCATGTTTTCTAACAACCGTAGGTCTTGAACCATACAAAGTATTTCAATAGTTGAAATCTTCACTTGTGCATGATATACTAGTTACTGTGGTAATCTAATTAGTTACTATGGTCGTCTAATTAGTTACTATGGTAATGTACATCACAGCAGCTCAGACGAGGCACCAAGCAGTGAGGGCGGGGAGCGTTTCCACAGACGCGGAAGGAGATTTTCACAACAAAGTTCTAAAGCTTAGTGATTTATCAGATATAAGAGAATGTAGGTGGGTTTATTTTGTACCCTTTGCGTTCATATTTCACTGTTTGTTGCATTTGGGTTCCGTTTCATTTGATTGTAAAATGTGTCGATCGAAACGGTGTGTGATGTTCAAATTTGGTCAATATTCAGTGTTTTAGCCTTCATAGAAAAATGTTAAATTCCATTATAATTTTTAATGCGGTCTGTCATTCAATCAGACATTATTGTGAGGTTTTTGTATTAGTGTTCATAAAAATAGATATACCTGCCCCCAGACACATTTTTTCTCTAAATGTGGCCTCCGAGTCAAAATAATTGCCCAGGCCTGGTGTATATTAAAACTATCACATGTTCATTAGTATTCACAGCGTTTACTCAATAATTTGGCAGCAATCAAGACTCAAGTCTTCTGGAATACGATGCAACAAGCTTGGCACACCTTCTGTATCTTTGGTTAGTTTTGCCCATTCCTCTTTGTTCATTCGTCTTTGCAGCACCTCTCAAGTTCCATCAGGTTGGATGAAAAGTGTTGGTTTTCACCCAGGATGTCTCTGTACATTTCTGCATTCCCCTTAGTCTACTAAGGGAGATGACCAAGAACCTGATGCTTACTTTGTCAGTGTTCCAGCATTCTTCTGTGGAGAGGAGAGAACCTTCCAGAAGGACCACCATCTCTGCAGCAATCCACCAATCAGGCATGCATGCAAGAGTGACCAGACGGAAGTCATTTCTCAATAAAAAAGTTTGCCAAAATGCACCTGATAGACTGTCAGACCATAAGAAACAAAAGGATCTGGTCTGATGGGACAAAGATTGAACTTTCTAGAATGAATGCCAGACATTTTGGAGGAAACCAGGCACTGTTCCTCGTTAGACGAATACCACCCCTACAGTGAAGCATGGTGGTGGCAGCATCATGTTGTGGGGATGTTTTAAAACGGCAGGGACTGGGAAACTAGTCAGGGTAGAGGGAAAGATGAATCCAGCAATGGTCAGAGACATCCAGAATGAAAACCACACTTTTCATCCAACCTGATGGAGCTAGAGAGGTGCTGCAAAGAGGAATGAGAGAAACTGCCCAAAGATAGATGTGCTAAGCTTGTGGCATCCTATTCACAATGACTTGAGTCTGTAATTGCTTCCAAATGTGCGTCAACAAAGTATTGAACAAAGGTTCCATCCATCCATCCATTTTATGTCGCTTGTCCCTTTTGGGTTCGCGGGGGGTCGCTGGAGCCTATCTCAGCTGCCTTCGGGCGGAAAGCGGAGTACACCCTGGACAAATCGCCAACTCATCGCAGGGCCAACACAGATAGACGGACATTTAAGGCATTCACACACTGCGAACAATTTTTAGTGTTGCCTATCAACTTATCCCCAGATGCATGTTTTTGGAGGTGCGAGGAAGCCGGAGTACCCGGAGGGAACCTACGCATTCATGGGGAGAACATGCAAACTCCACACAGAAAGATCCCGAGCCTGGGATTGAACCCAAGACTGCTCAGGGCCTTTGTATTGTGAGGCAGATGCACAAACCCCTCTTCCACCGTGCTGCCACTTGACAGGTACTTATGTACCTGTCATTTAAAATGTTTTAAAGTTTTATACATTTACAAAAAAAATGAAAAATACATTCATATTGTCATTATGGGGTATTGTCTGTAGAATTTTGAGGACAAAAATGAAATTATTCCATTTTGGAATAAGAGTAACATAACAATATGTGGAAGAAGTGAAGCCCTGTGACTACTTTCCAGATGCACTGCATCACCTTCTCGTTTTGCTTGCTTCCAGCTCCAGCCTTACTCTCCGAGGTTGGCATCCTGATCGTCGCAATCGGCGGCGGCTGCACGCTGATCCTGCTCCTCCTCGGGATCTTCGTGACCGTAAAGTTCTGCAAAAAGAAGCGAGTGGGCAACGACATTGAGATGCGCGTTCCAGAGCGCGAGCGCAAGGAACCGACCGTGTGGTGAGAGGCCCTTCCTCTCCTCATGCTCCTTCTCTCAGGACTGGTGTAGCCTCTGATTGGCTCTTTTGGGAAGGAGACTAACGACACATTGGGAGTGTGTTTATTCCACATTTGCTCCTCCCCATTTAAATCTCTTGTAAGTTTATTGCTTCAGTGTTGGGTTTTGCTCACTCTGCATTTGACTATGGACTTTAATGTGTTCTTGTTGGAATCTGCCAAGTCAGAGATGTAAATATGGAGGAATCTTATTAGAATAAGTCTGTACTAACATGAGTGTTGCACTTACAGCCCGGGAGAAGCTCAGCAAGGCTGTTGCAGCTAATTGACCTTTTCTTGCTTTTGAAGGGTGGCAATCATTTGATGGGCAGACTAACATTTCCTGGCTAAACACAACTTCTCTTCTTACTCAGCAAGTTTTGGTTCTTTGTGAGTACAGGTAAAGAAACTAACATTATCTGCTTTTTGCTGGACTGTTTTTTTCCCCCTCCCTCTGCGGTACGTTGGCTGAGCATTCTAGGGATTTTATTCCACTTTTGGGTTTAAGGCCTGTTTTGCCTTTCACGTCAGCAGCCTATTTGACGTGTGTGTGTGTGTGTGTGTGTGTGTGTGTGTGTGTGTGTGTGTGTGTGTGTGTGTGTGTGTGTGTGTGCGTGCGTGCGTGCGTGCGTGCGTGCGTGCGTGCGTGCGTGCGTGCGTGCGTGCGTGCGTGCGTGCGTGCGTGCGTGCGTGCGTGCGTGCGTGCGTGCGTGCGTGCGTGCGTGCGTGCGTGCGTGCGTGCGTGCGTGCGTGCGTTTTGATGCTGGGCTGCATCAGTAAACCTGAGGAGGCAGTTCATCTCATGCTCGTCAAAGACAAGAAGGAAGTTATTAGCTCAGATGATGAAGCGTCTGAGCCCAGCAGCGGAGATGATGATGATGTAGATGATGGCAGTGAGGACGACGACGACGATGATGATGATGATGATGATGACAATGACGATGATGATTAAATGGGAGACGTTTCTTCTGAGTATTCATGACATGACCCTGCCTATTAATTATTGCCTCATCAACCATTTGTTTATGTTTATCAATTTAGGTGCTTGACGAAGAACCTATTATATTTTTATGTTTGTTCAAATGTAGTTGACTTTGCCATCCACTTGCATCGGGTCCAAGTGAGGCAGCGACCCACCAGATCCAGCTTGATTGGAACATTATGGTCTGGCGTGTTGCAAGGGTGAAAGAGGACAGTCTGCGTGTTATTCTTATTACATCTGTGTCATGAACGGCTTGGCTTCTTTAGCTTTATCCCACTGCATTCTCTCACTGCTGCTGCTGGGTCAGCGTTATATGTCCATGGTACAACTAACAAGCAGTCTCACACTAATGCATAAAATGTCTGTGTGCTGCTGCCGCTTTGCACTTACTTTGAGACGAGTCAAACACTCAATCAAAAACACTTCACTTTAACGAAGCTTTTAAGTGCTGCTGCAAAACGACGATTGTTCTTTTTGTACATTGGCAACATTGCACACATCATTTTGTATTCTGATTTTGTACATACAATTGTGTTAGCTACAGGTCTATATTTTTATTATCTTGTGCTCATTTGTTTTCATTTTGAAATAAAATATTTAACAGAGTAAAATTTAATCTTGTAATTGTTAATAGAAAAAATAAAACAGTGGGTGAGTTAGACAAAGCCTTAAACCACACCTTTGATACATATTGGTGGAATGTGTGTGCTTTTCTGTTTGATACGCCTCTTATATAAATGCACAGATGACTTCATTGTGTATTGGAAGGTGCTCCATTAGTTGGTTTTGGCCTTCAGTGACAAACACAAGTAGCACCAAATCCGGGGCCCCTATACTCAAGAATCCTAAAGGGTCCCCCACCCCAACCTAAACCTAACATTGCTGCCCCATACACACACACTTGGTATGTTTACATGCACTAAAAACTCATTGAGTGAAGTTCGTTGAAACCAGTTTTTTAAAACCTTGATTATGTTTATGACTTACTAAAGATGGGATTAACACATAGAGATAAAACCCCATATATGTATATATTAGGGGTGCAAAAAAAATAGTTTCACATCTGAATCGCATTTTTTATTCAATTCTGTATTGATTCATATTTTTCAAAAATTGATTACATTGTTTTAGGCCATCTCCTTTAAGGGGGCACAAAAATAGATTTACAGCCGAATCGAGACTCCATCCATCCATCAATTTTCTATCGCTTATTCCCTTTGGAGTAGTGGGGGGCACTGGTGCCTATCTCAGCTACAATCGGGTGGAAGGCGGAGTACACCCTGGACAAGTCGCCACCTCATCACAGGGCCAACACAGATAGACAGACAACATTCACACTCACATTCACACACTAGGGCCAATTTAGTGTTGCCAATCAACCTATCCCCAGGTGCATGTCTTTGAAAGTGGGAGGCAGCCGGAGTACCCAGAGGGAAACCACACAGTCACGGGGAGAACATGCAAACTCCACTCAGAAAGATCCCGAGCTCGGGATTGAACCCACGACATTTACAGGACCTTAGTATTGTGAGGCAGACGCACTAACCCCTCTACCACCGTGCTGCCCGAATCGAAACTCATTCATC
This sequence comes from Nerophis ophidion, assembly GCF_033978795.1. Lineage (NCBI taxonomy): Eukaryota > Metazoa > Chordata > Actinopteri > Syngnathiformes > Syngnathidae > Nerophis > Nerophis ophidion. The sequence goes on along the minus strand of NC_084614.1, from coordinate 27,439,282 downwards.
CCAATTCAAAATCAATTAAAAAAATGTTTTGTTTGTTTTCATAAATTACTTTTTTATATATACTTTTTTAGGCTATCTTCTGCTTCTGTTTTTCTAACCTATAACCTATTTTGCAAAAGTTTCATTATAAAGATTATAACAAATAATACATTGCAAATATTGGTTTGAACCGATTCTGAATCGAATCGCCACCCCAGTATTTGAAACGGGATTGAATTGTATTGGTACCCAAACATTCACACCCTTTGTGTTATGTTTTCTATCTAAACAAAATCAATATAAAGTGGCCACTAAAATCACCAAAAACGATTCCCGAGCGTGGCCACCGCTGCTGCCCACTGCTCCCCTCACCTCCCAAGGGGTAAACAAGGGGATGGGTCAAATGCAGAGGACAAATTTCACCACACATAGTGTGTGTGTGACAATCATTGGTACTTAAACTTAACTTAAATAGATAGATAGGACTTTATTGATTCATTCAGGAGAGTTCCCTCGGGAAAATGTTAATTATTATTATTATTATTATTATTCAATCAGATTATTAATCTATCAAGTTTTCCTTTACTTTAGAGCAGGGATGTCAAACATGTGACCCACGGTTTGGATCTGCCCATGGCAAAAATGTGCTTGCATCTGTTGCTTAATCTCGTATCTTGAGAACATTTTGAGTTTCTCATATCTGTCTAATTCTGTGATCAATTGTTTCTCTTTTATTGCTCCTAAGGGACCCTTAGGAGCAATGAATAAGCTAAAAAGAGACAAGACGTCACTGAGACAAAGGAGGTTGAGTTGAGACAACCATTTGAGCAATATTTGAGAAGTGGGATACACTGAGAACTCATATATGTATGCCACTGATCTCAATTATGTCTCATTTATTTTGAAGGACAATAAAAAATGAAAGAAATTAGATGTATGAGCAATAAAAGAGATCTTATGTATGTCTTTTTCATGTCTTGATTATTTCTCTTAAATGTCTTATATCTAATATTTGAGAATCATGAGAACAAATTGAGAGTCCAATTTAAATATTCATTATCTGACTTAATTAGAAATAACACTAAACAAATACTCAAATATTGAAAGGTGTATAACTATTTGGCTACACAAAAATACAAAATATAATATATAAAAATAGATTAAATACAATAATTTAAATGTAGTTAATTAGTACATACATAATGTACATATTGACATTCACAATACTTAAAACATAGAAAACAAAATACAAAAAATAAAACATATACAAAAATAAATTAATTTAACCTTAAGTACTCACTTTGTTATAGTGAAAAAGTCAGGTGTAGTTTTTTTAACTCCTTGTTGAGCAAACCATGTCCCTTAGTTAAAAAAAAAACACTTGACTTCATCTCAGTAACAGGGTGAGTAAATGACTAAATTTCCATATTTTAAATATTCCAAGTAAAAACTGAAATACATTTATAAAATTGTAACCGTGCTGTCTGGAACTGGTCCACATACAAAAAACAATCACACATTGAAAACCAGGGATTCTTAACATTTTTTATCTTGGGGCACGACCAACTTTTCCACCACAAAGGGGTCTGGGGCCAACTGAAATATAAACACTGAATTAGTCATCTTACACTAAAGTGTATTACAACCGAGTACCATTGCGGCCCATATGGACGGACCACAGCTAAGAAACAGATATTTATTGGCGGCTTCCAAGGGGTACTCGCAGCCAAACAGTGGGCCCTAGCCCTATGATTAAGAAACACTGTTGTAAACAATAGAACGGCCTCCTGCGATAACAATATGACATTTGGTACACAAATGATCATTGAAACATTTTGAAATTGGTTACAAAAACTACTAATATACCTCATTATGTAAGCAGTAACATACTGCGTCATTTCCAGTTGTATTTTATTTATTTATTTGGAAACAACTTTGCACTGTGAAGGGATATTAGCCGCTAGCTTGTTAGTGAGGTTGCATCAGTGCCAAATTTGCTTGACACAGCACAGCTCAATATGCATTGTCACAGTATAACGTGGTACTAAAAGCTACATCATAGGGCAATTTTTTACAATATATACTGCGCAAACCTGAACCAAAATATTAACATGTTTACCAAGGAAACATCCTACCCCAAAATGAACTTGGCAGGTACAAGGGCCTACTTAAAACCTGCTCTGGCCCGACATCTCTTTACCAAAGCTTTCTTGAGCTTGGCCTCCTCAACATTGTCCCAATCAGGAAGGGTACCGCATCTCAGGACATACGCTGCAAGGCAAGAACATAATAATCAGCCATTCGTAATTTTGCCACATCAGAGTTTCTACAGGTATCAAATCTATGCAATGCAATGTAATAATAATAATAATGCAAATCAAATGTAATGCTTTTAATGCCATGTTTTTGGTACTTAAAAAAATGTAATGACCATGTGCGACTGCAGTTTTTTTATACAGTCAAAAGCTTACAATTATCTGTATACACACAGTTGTATTCATTAGAAAAGTTAATTAGTTGAAAGGTTTACATTAACTGTTACTATCTAGTGTATTAGAATTGGCTTACAAAGCTGTTTAATTGGAGAATGTATTTTTATTTATTTATTTTTGTGGAGTAGCATCTGGTGTTTTGACTGTATGCATGGCCATAGACAATCGCTAATTAAAAGGTTCCGTCCATCAAAAATATTAAAGGAGAACTGCACTTAAACCCTCTAAACAAACATCCAATTCAGCATCAGATGAGCAATATAATATATCCATTAGCCATTTTTTTTTGTTGTGTCTGTTTAAAACATGCTGTAAGTATATATATATTCTCTGAAAATATGACTTATAATAGCCACAAGCTGGAGGATAGCATTTTTAATCAGGATACAATTTGTTTTAAAATAGTTAAAAGGTTTTATGGAATAATAAATGAACAGCATACTAGGATTGCAATTTATGCATGTGTTTGGAAATGGATGATCGATTTAAACATTTTAGAAAAATACAGAACAATATTGGTAAAAATGCCAATGAGATGCATTAAAAAAAAAGCTATGGCAATTAAACATCCATCCATTTACTACCGCTTATTCCCTTTGGGGTCGCGGGGGGTGCTGGTGCCTATCTCAGCTACAATCGGGCGGAAGGCGGGGTACACTCTGGACAAGTCGCCACCTCATCGCAGCCAATTAAACATATTGAATTTATTTTATTTTACACCCTCTGTTGTTTAAAATGTTTACAGTAAATAGCAAGTAGGTATCAAGTTTCCGGCAGCTGAAAGAACTTGTATTCATTTATTGTGGGAATGTCAGAGAATAAAAGAGTTTTGGTCTGCTGTGAAAATTGCCTTGTTTGTCCATCCTAGGCCAGCAAAGATGACTTGAGGCACTTGCGTCACAACAGTTGCTAATGTTAGCCAAGTTAGCTCATATGTGTTGAAGTGGAGGTGCTTGAAATAAATGACTCAGTGAATGAAAAAAGCTTGGCTTCTCCATTATCCTGACAAAGTGTCACAGTTAAGGACTACACGCCTACAGTGACCAAAGAATAGAAAAGTTTAGGCCCCCAGAGCAGTTTCATTTTGCTTTTATTGAGGCAGTGCTTTTGTCGTGTTCCCAGCTTACAATACATCTTGTATGCAGTTTGACAACTGCAGATAAAAAAAGAAACACACAGACAGACGTAACAATTTCAATGACCGTAACCTTCTTAAGTTAATTTTCATTTACCGTTTGACATATTGACTATCGGCCATGTCCTACAATTGTATACAATTTTTTAAATGCCTCTGGACAACGCATTTAATGCTTTTTATTGCCGTTTAAGGCCTTCATTTACGCAAAATCAATTTAATGACTTAATACCTTGTGGAAACCCTGCATATACAGTAAATTAATACACACAATCACACTTCAAGTTGATGGACATAACACTATATTGCTTATTATAACGCAAGTTTTTAGGTCAATCACAAACTGTAATTATGTAACATTCAGTTATGCCTCTAGTGTGCTGAAATCGATAAGGGATCAAACTTTCTCGTATTGAACTTCTATTTAATTATTGTTACCCAATTTTGAACTGAAAACACCCTCAGTTTGGGTAAACTTACTTAGGATTCCTTCAACTTTTTTCTGGTCAAGGATGCGCTTTCCTGTTCCTGAAGGTTTCTTTCCAGGGCGACCAAAAGGGACAGAATTTTGACACTCCTCTACTGTAAAAAAGTGGTCAAAAAGTACGTGGAATAAACGCATACATTTGGGCTTTGAAGCATGACTCATGGCAGCAAGGCGGAACGATGATATGTATACACCGCTCTCAGGAAAGAGTTCTTGCTGGCCCGATTGTTGAGGAGCGCGGTCGCTGTATTTGTCTCCAACGAGGTCGCAGAGAGTTTGAAGTACTCTGACTTGGCCCGGATCTGAAAGAGAAAAAATAGCACTAGAATGAGAAAATAATGTGTTCAAGGCCCATCACAAATTTAAGTAAACAAAACAATGACATCATGAATAAATTAGCATTAAGTACTTACCTATTTTCAAGAGGACTTCTTCGATTCGTTGCTTTTCTCGCAGGATTTTTTCGAACTCCTCCCTACATCCATCACATGGTGTCCATGATTTTTCTGCCTGTGGTCGATAACAGATAGTGTCCTCACGAGATGGGTTGCCTGCATCTCTCCTGTCTGGTGCCAAGAAAGCTGCGTTTTCATGGTCAGGTGGATTCACCCGGCTAGCTGGTAAACCATTGTGTACGCCGGGTGAAGGACCAGAGGTGTTGTAGACATTTGGTGATGGGCCAGCGGTGTTGAAGTCATGCGGGTATGGGTGGGGTGTACAGCCTCCATAGAGTGATGGACCTTTGGTGGTGAGGCCATTGGTTGATGGGCAGTATGCATGGTCTTTGTAGGGAAATGGACCTTTGACGTTGAGGCCATATGGTGATAGGCTAGATATATGGCCTCCGTAGGGAAATTGACAATTGATGTGGAGGCCATACGGTGATGGGATGGCTGTATTGCCGCTGTAGGGTGATGGACCAATGGTTCCCTCTCTGGTAAACCTATCATGAAATTTCATTGAACCGTAGATTACAATTCTATAAACCCAATTTGTCCATATACGTATATACAACATCAAAAGAGATTAGAAATACTGAACTGCAAAAAAAATACTGAAATGATTTATATTTTAGGCAGCACGGTGGCAGAGGGGTTAGTGCGTCTGCCTTACAATACGAGGTCCTGAGTAGTCCTGGGTTCAATCCCGGGCTCGGGATCTTTCTGTGTGGAGTTTGTATGTCCTCCCTGTGACTGTGTGGGTTCCCTCCGGGTACTCCGGCTTCCTCCCACTTCCAAAGACATGCACCTGGGGATAGGTTGATTGGCAAAACTAAATTGGCCCTAATGTGTGAATGTGAGTGTGAATGTTGTCTGTCTATCTGTGTTGGCCCTGCGATTAGGTGGCGACTTGTCCAGGGTGTACACCGCCTTCTGCCCGATTGTAGCTGAGATAGGCACCAGCGCCCCCCGCGAACCCAAAGGGAATAAGCGGTAGAAAATGGATGGATGGATGGATTTATATTTTAACCTACAGCGGCCAAAGTGGACCTTAGTCTATGTGCAGTAAGCAGAACAAGTATTTAAAAGACTGGCGGTTCTGTAAAATATAAAACTAAACAAAAAATGACATTGTATTATTTTCAGGTAATTTGCATTTTTTTCCCCCCAGGGAATTGATCACCTAGTAACCTCTACTTCTCTGAAGTATCAAATATGGATTTCATGCAATAAGATGCAAATTAATTACTTTTAAAAAATTCATACAATGTGATCTTACAGATTTTTGTTTTGGATTCTATCACTTAAAATTGAAGTGTACCTATAATGATATTAATAAAAATAATAATATAAGTAACAGACCTCAAACTACAAAACCAGCAGTTTTAATGATTTGTTCTCCTCACTCTATGATGGACGGTACCAATAATGAAAATAAATGTACCATGACCGAAATTGACCATATCTTTAATCGTTCTGTACAGTACTCTTGAACAAAAACATTTCACATCAAAGACAAAGGAACTGGAGCAATACTGAAGATGAAATCATCTTGACTGCAAGGAAATAGACAACTCACCTAGTCAACAATCCCAACTAACAAATGACAGATTTTTTAATATTAAGTTATACATAACATTGTCTATCCCAAAAAGTTATTACTTTATATATCTCAGGATCATTTATGAAATCTACAAATAAGTATAAACTGTCAACAAGTATTTATATTTGGTTTAAATATGTGTTTTGAAACTATTGCTTATTGAGATTTCCGCCCTACCTCCTTTCTTCCACAAAGGAAGTACAGGCATGTGAGTACCCTTTGACAAAAGAGGAGGGAAATTCACAAAAAAGAGGACCATTTCTATCCGCATGTAGGGCTCCCACACAAGCCCCGAAAATATATTTTTAAGAATCAATACTACATAGCACTGGGCCAATACAATAACTATATATCGCGATAGACACATAATCATATCAATATTAAATGCTTTCAATAAAATATTCGAACAAGCAAAATTCGCTGCATGAGGTTACTCGCGCTTTGGGAACCAAGAAAACAGAAAACAGGAAGTGTCACTGAGCATTGGGAGGGACATGCTACAACAGACAATCAGTTAACAGTATTTATTGAGCAATGGAAGGGACACGCCAACAGCCAATCACGTAACAGTATCAAAAACAAGTAAGCTAGCTCGATGATGCTAATTATGCTAACTAGCAAGATTGTTTTGGTTTCCCTGTCCTGAAATTCAGTGCGGCATTTAGGCAAGAGCAACCGCAAGTACCTGCGGCCGAGGCGAGCGTTCCACAAATTTTGTTTGGATCATATTTTTTTTTTTATATTGTTTACTTAATTCATCCATGGAATTTTTGGTATTGTTGAAAGCTCCGGTCGGACAGGTTTTTACGGGACACATTTCCGGTGTGTGTTGCTCTGAGAACCCACGGGTGTATAGTTAAAGCTCGATTGCTCATAAGAAAGCAAAGTTCGCTCCGTTTTCTGACACTCACCTTTCAACTCCCATCGTTCCACTACTTTTATCTATATTATTTTACATTCTTATTTATATTTAATTGAAAAAAATGCGGAATTTATATTTTGACGTGAAACTGAATGTTTAAAAACTTGGATTTTTTTCTTTTAAGAAAGTATATATTGTGTAAATGTTTCTCAATAAAACTTGTTTATAAGATTTCAGTGTTCAAGTACTTCTTGAGCACATTCATCAATACTGTGATAACAATTGTAACCATGGCATGAACCATGGCATGAAATGTTCATTTTGTTACTCCCTATTTTTGACACGTGAGATTGTAGAGTGGCTATTTACACTCTATGCAGTTTTGACCATAACTAAAAAGTAATAAAATGATGGCAAATAATTGTTTTCAGGATCCACAAGTTCAGAACTTTTAATCCTGAAATCAGAGTGGATACAGATGTTGGGTTTTGGGCAATTTAATAAATCAAATATTTGTATTTGTTATTAACATTCTATTTACTGAAACAATGATTTGATGGCAAATAAAATAATGTTTAAATTAATGCTGTTCTTTTGGTTTGGAAATTCACCAAAGATTAAATGTTTTGAACTTATAGACCTATAGGCATGAGGTAATAAATGTCAAGCTTACCCATAGGCAGTGTTGCTGCCTGTTGCAAGTCCCCCGTCACTTGATAGATTCAGTGCTGTGATATTTTCATGTTCAGACAGTGGGTTCCGATCTACTGTTATGGTGTCAGACCCTGATGTTGAATGTGATGGCTCACTGGCTTCCAACATATTTAAATATGACTCCTGTGGAGTTTGGCAGCCTTTTGGTGACTGAGTCTGATCTTTTCCTAAAATATATTCAACAGTTGCCCTATAAAATTTACCATTTGACCACCTTGCTAAAACAGAATCTCCTGTTTTAAGATCTAAGATCTGCACAGGAGCTTCATCTCTTGACAAAATGTCTGCTCCTGTAAAGATTTTGCCGGTATAACCGTCCTCCCATCTGACGAATGCAAAACAATCTGAAAGAGAGAGTGCAAAAGAGGAAGTGTTTAAAATGTTTTATTTGAGTATAAAAAATTGGACTGGTATTTGTCACCTTATTTGGACAAAAATGTTATTATTATTCCCTCTCCCCATCCCTATTTGCATTTTAAAGCAAATGTAGTAGGATGAGCTTGCCCATCGCTGTCTTAGAGGTGTGTGGCCACATTACAATTAGGGTACTGTTACCTAACTTCCTTGGGGCGACTTTCCCAAGGTGGCATTCTCAGCTGTTCTTTAAATACTAAACAAACTAATAAAGTCATTTTTCCAGTTTGTTAGCTCCATGTAACTGCAATTTGGTTTAACCATAGTCCACTTTGCCACACATACATAGAGACTTACCAGATTGCTCATTTGGGGGAGGAGAATTATGCAGGTCCTTCATTTTCTTTGTGGGAACTCTTAACCTCTTTCTTGTAGTCATTTCTTTTTTGTCCATCCTGTAAATGAAAAAATACATTTTGGATCACAAACTGGGGATAGGTTGATTGGCATCACTAAATTGACGCGAGTGTGTAAATGTTGTCTGTCGATCTGTGTTGACTTGTCCATGGTGTACGCCGCCTTCCACCCGAGCGCAACTGGGGTAGGCTCCAGCACCCCCCAAGACACGGAAGGGAAAAGCAGTAGAAAATAGATGGATTGATGGAACTATAATATAAATGGAAAATATTTATATATATGGGCTCACTCCATGTGGATGTTAACATTTTGGGTGACCATATTTAACTTCTGTCAAAAACAAGTAAACAAAATTATTGTTTATTATTGTTCTGGCTATAGTAAAAAAAAATCTTAACCCAGACAGTTTAATTCTTATTTTAATTTGTATCTACTTTGAGGTGCGGGGGGTTGATTGCATCTTTTTATAATAGGGTACATATTCAAAAGTAATGGCATTTTTAACAAAAAGGTCATGAATAAAATCTTGAGCCCCAATAACTTTGGATTGAAGAGGTTGACCATAAATTACTGCATTTTGACCAGGTTAAAACAATTATAACTTTTTAAACAAGTATCACAGGAAAATTATTCTTATATCACATAAGTAGTCTTAACAAGACCTGTCTGATAATACTAGTTACATTTAAATGAATGAATGTTTAACACTTACACACATACCTACTTTATTTTCCAATATATATGCAGTTTATACAATCAATAGCATGATATAAAACATACTGGGGCACTGCCAGCGAGTAAGCAAATGTACTGCTGCTGTCAAAATGGCGGGGCGAATTGGTTACTCATTGAATACATTTGGGTGTCAGCTCTTATTTATTACAACTAGCCAGCCTTACCAATAAAGTTCAGCCTGGACCTTCTTTGTTGATTATTACTTTACATACAAAAGTATTATAAAACATTTGTAAGTCAAACCCCCCAAATTAATATGCACTGTGTAATCTAATTGTGAAGTTTATGCTAACATTACTTGTTGGGCAGACGCCATTAGCGTTACCGCAACCTCCCAAAGGACCACTCCATTGTCACAACAGTTAAATATTTTCACTTTACAACATTAGGTGGTTGACCAACTAAAAAAATAGTAGGATACTTACCTTTCCAAGTCTAATGTCGCAAGCGTCTCCAAAATCTTTCCCGCTTCTTCTTCCCTTTCTTCTTCTTCCTCGTTTTACTTTAAGGTAGGCGCACAGACAAAGTTCAAATGTTACGCCACCTACTGTTTTCCCGCTTCTTCTTATTCTGACGTTAACTGATGGAAAACAACGCGTGATGTCCGCCGCTGTCTGATAGAAAGTGTGAATTTTCTGAATTGCCTTCCTTTGAAAGTTACACATAGCCAAAGATTATTATTTTCAGATGGACTTATAGGGAGAAACTTTATCTAAGTTCTGAGATGTGGATCTGTCTCAACAACACCCTCGTGAGATTAGGCACGGCGCCCCATGAATCTGTCCAATCATATTTGCACTTACTCGGAAACACGCATGCGCATTTAGTGGGCGGATGTGACTTCGTTTCAATGGGAAGATTCAATTTGGCATTGAAGGAATAACAACTAAAGGTAAGTAAGTAATACCATCTATTGTTTTTATTTTGGTATTTAAATTACTTCAACACACACGAGTTAGTATTTATTCAACTACTGTAACGTAACTGTGTTACGAAAATAGAACTATAAAAGCCGCATTCAACGGCGCGGCCACCTTGTTAGAAGCAATGATACCTACCTCCACGAGGCATCGCAAGTGATAAGCTACAATTTATACATCCCATAGGGAAATAACAATGATATAAATATTGGAAGTGGAACAATATAAATTACTGAACTGCTTCAATATAATATAGAGTTTTGCATATACAAGAAGTTCCACTGTACATTCCAGCAACCTTTGTCTGTGTTTACATAGTATTGGAGTGTCAAAATGACAAAACGAAAACCTGGAAAACGATGGAGAAGAACTGGTAAAGAAGTCGACTCAAATAAACGATCAAGAAGGACTGTACAATTGGTGAGTAGACTGTTATAGTGGTGGTGCATTAAACTGGCAGCAGATATAATATGTGATACTTTATTTTTCTTCCTGCAGTCATCCGGTCCTGCTGCCACCAATGTGAATGTGGAGACTGATGAGCAATGTAAGTATTTTGTATATGCGTGTTCTTTGTTTGTGTGAATTAGTTCTGATTGAGATTTACAGACTAGATGGATGGATAAAAAGCTGTCCACAGTTTGTCAGGAACCAGCAGGGAAATATTGATTTCTTTTACCCTGATTACATAGCATGTATGAAGAATGAAACTTGAAATATGAGTTATCTCAGCATCTTCATGTTAAGGCTGGTAGGTATACATTACATCATGGTTAGGGATGTAACAATATCAAAATTTCATAGTATGATATCGTCACGGTGTTAAAGCCACGGTAAGATATTGTTACAAAAATGTCACAATGTGTTAAATGAAGTGTCAGGAATGTTTAGGATATAAATACTTACTGTAATTGAACACAAACATAATTGTGACAATCCGTCACTTCAGTTCTGTTAGTTTTTCGTGTTTTGTATTTACTTCCTGTTCAGTGCTCTTATTTTGTTATTTCCTGTTTAATTCACGGAACACTGTTGTTTTTCTCTTTTAGATGATTGGCAGCGGTTCACACCTGCTGTCAATCAAACGTGTGCCTATTTATGTTTCACTCGAGCACTCCTCAGTGCTCGAGGATAAATCTATGTTTGGAAATATTACTATGCAAGACTGCTTTCTGTTTATTTGTTTCTTATGAGTATTAAATTATTTTATCTACACTCAACTCTCTCCTGGACTCTTGCATCCACGGGGTCACACAACTGCAGCCATGCGACATCTCCCCAACAATAATGTTCATATGTTGTAGTCCTATTTATTATTATAAACTCGTATTTTAAGTTGTGTGGGCTCTACCGAGGATGTCGTTGTGGTTTGTGTTGTGGTTTGTGCAGCCCTTCGAGACACTAGTGATTTAGGGCTATATAAATAATCATTGATTGATTGATTGAAGTAACACACAAAGACAAACAAAAAAAATTACTTTTAAATAAGTGTTTTTTAAACTGACATAAACAGTAAACATCCGGTGTAACAAATGTAAAACATTGTTTATTCTGCCAAGAAACTATAATGTGGGTCTGGTAAGGTTTTTTTTTTTTTTTTATACAACTTGGTATGATTGTGGGTATGATTACTTTTTGAGCACATTCAACAATACTGCGATGATAATGCAAAAAGTGTGATATGACATTTTGATATTGTAACATCACTGCTGTTTAGTTTAGTGTATTTAAACTTTTAACTTCCTAAGAAACTGTCCTTTGCAGTGGATATTTTTATATTAGTTTGTAGAATACTGATTCTTAAGCGTTAACTAATAATTTGACTTTTAATCATGTAAATTTCTCACAAATGGATATTTTTCCTTGCTGGCGTCTTGGTTTCACATCAACGATATTTGCCAAATAACGGTTCTAACTAGGGCTGGGCGATATGGCCTTTTTTTAATATCTCGATATTTTTAGGCCATAACGCGATATACGATATATATTACGATATTTTTTGCTTTGGCCTTGAATGAACACTTGATGCATATAATCACAGCAGTATGATGATTATATGTGTCTACATTAAAACATTCATCTTCATACTGCATTCATTAATGCTACTTTTAAACTTTCATGCAGAGAGGGAAATCACAACTAAGTCAATTGACCAAAAGTGTATTTATTAAATTTATTAAGCAATGGCACAAACAATCAAGTCTTTTCCAAAACATAAAGTGCAAGATTGTCAGAGACATTTTAAGTGTCAAATAAAAATGAGCTGCATAATAGGAAATCAAATAGTATTCGTCCTTCACTATGTGGTAGGTTACGACGGATGTTATGAAATTTTCTTCATTCTCTAGTGAGTGACTTTTCAAATGATGCTACATATTAGCAGTAATGCTACATTTATAGCAACACTTTTGCCCCACACTTGACAAATTACAGTTGTCTGTTCGACATATTCCCACTTGAAGCCGAACCACCGCCAGACGATGGACCCCCTGCTGTTTTTATTGGGAATTAAGTCTTCCTTCATTTGTTACCAAATCTGCACCTTCTTTCTCTCGTATTCCCATTCGTCTGGCTACGTTAGCAGCTCACGTAGCCCAGTCTGCTACCGCTCTGCTGGGCGAGGGCGTATACGTATGTGACGTATGACGTGACAGTATGTGACGTATGTAAGAATGTGCGCCTGCTTGTCTGTTAGAAGGAGAGACAGGAAAGAGTGAGAAGAGACTGAAGTGTAATGCCCGCAGCTAAAAGCAACAGCGTGAGAACGTATACTCGAATATTACGATATAGTCATTTTCTATATCGCACAGAGACAAACCTGCGATATATTGATATATCGCCCAGCCCTAGTTCTAACATATAACTCATTGTAATATATTACTCCTATTCCCTAACTTATTGTAGACATTGTGGTGTGTAGTGTCGGCAAATTTCTTATTTTCTGCATGGTCGCGTTCCTACCGGACGCATATCTTCTGGTAAGCTGCAATGGCTCTGGTTCGACTTGGAAATGGTCGGGATGAACGTGGCATGCTTTACCTTGCAGTATACAGACTTTATCTTAGTTTAATCTAACACGGCTGTTATAGGCACAGAAATATTTCACAGCAACAATTCCTTGGATGTACGAATCACAAACGTTCCCGTCACACCTGCACACTTCCTCTTTTTTGCCCCTACATAATGTCCCCTGTTTGAATCAAAAATATAAACTATGGATGTCAAAAACAGTTTCATTTTTAGATTAAGCAGACTGAAAAGAATTATGGAATCCACTCAATTGTGAGAGAAAAAATATGGAATTATGAAAACCGTAACAAATTACAATAAAGCCCTTGAGATGCTTCACAGGCCAACACACCACTAGCACTTTGTTGCACCATCTCTGGCTTTTACAACAGCTTGCAGTCTCTGAGGCATGGACTTAATGTGTGACCTACAATACTCTTCATCAATCTTGCTCCAACTTTTTTTGTTGTTGTCAGATCAGCTTTGCAGTCTGGAGTCTTATCATGGACCATTTTCTTCAATTCCCACCACAGATTTCGAGTTGGATTGAGATCCGGACTTTTTGTAGGCCATGACATTGACCTACTGAAATGTATCTTCCTTCAAGAAACATTTTTTTTTACAGTTTTTGATGTCATCATCCCCAAGCATCCTTTCAATTGATGGAATAAGAAGTGTCCAATATGTTTAATGAGGCGTTTTAGCTCGGTTGGTAGAGTGGCCGTGCCAGTAACTTGAAGGTTCCAGGTTCGATCCCTGTTTCCGCATCCTATTCACTGCCGTTGTGTCCTTTGGCAAGACACTTTACCGACCTGCTCCCAGTGCCACCCACACTGCTTTAAATGTAACTTAGATATTGGGTTTCACTATGTAAAGCGCCTTGAGTCACTAGAGAAAAAGCACTATATAAATATAATTCACTTCACCTATTAAAGATGTAATGACAGTCATCTCCTCAGTGCCATTACATATCATCAATGAATGTGAACATTTGCTTGTTTTCTTCAGGCAGTCGTCTTTATAAATTTAAAACAAAAGTTCCTGCACCAACCCCTTGCCCAATGCAGATTCACGATTCATCATTAATAATGACTTTCATCCAGTCAACCTTAGTCCACAATTGCTTTTCCTTAGCCCATTGGAACCTTATTTTATGCTTAGGTGTTTATGCCTGCTTTCATGTAGCTTTTCTTTATTTAAATCCCATTTCCTTCGGGCAGTTTCTCACAGTTCCGTCACAAACAGTGACTCCAGTTTCCGCCCATTTTTTCTTTGCTATGAATTTTGCGGGACTGTCCGGGTGGGGTTTCTTTAATGCCTCAAATGTTTGGCGTTTTGTGTCAAGGTTGCGTGGGTTAAAACAAAAACAAATTATGAAGGTGTGCGCAAGCAGAAGCAGTCGTGAGGGAGGGGAAGAGACAGAGAGAACGAGGGAGTGAATTGATTGTCATTCAAGGCATTCTTGGTCAACAGCCATACAGGTCACACTGAGGGTGGCCGTATAAACAACTTTAACCCTGTTACAAATATGTGCCATAATGTGAACCCACACCAAACAAGAATGACAAACACATTTAGGGAGAACATCCGCACCACAACACAACAGAACAAATACCCAGAACCCCTTGCAACACTGACTCTTCCGAGATGCTACAATATACACCCCCAGCTACCCCCCACCTCAACCCTGATTACGTCACATCAAACATTCCACTTTGTAAAATATTTTTGGTGGAAGATTTTGCATATTTTGTGTGTTTGCCATACAAAAAACATAGTTTTGTTTGACAAAAAAGGGTGGAAAACAAACAGAGAAAAAAAGAACATTAAAAAAACTAAAACATTTTGAAACGAGGAATAGATATGAAGTTGATGTAGATTCCAGAGGTTTAGGCATTAAATATAAAATGTATGTATGCCCTGGCACACCATTATCATCATTTCATGACCGAAGCAAAACACTTTATACACTTTTATACTGAAATAAGTATACCTACAACTTATTAAATAAAAACATAGAAAATCCTATCAGCAGCGGTAAAGTTTAGATCCATGAAGGAAAGAAGAAAGTGAATGAATGTTTATAAGTGAATACATGTACATTTGCATACAAATTTGTCTTATTTTTTATATTATTTATTGTAATAAATGGGTTGTACTTGTATAGCGCTTTTCTACCTTCAAGGTACTCAAAGCGCTTTGACACTACTTCCACATTTACCCATTCACACACACATTCACACACTGATGGAGGGAGCTGCCATGCAAGGCGCCAACCAGCACCCATCAGGAGCAAGGGTGAAGTGTCTTGCTCAGGACACAACGGACGTGACGAGGTTGGTACTAGGTGGGATTTGAACCAGGGGCCCTCGGGTTGCGCACGGCCACTCTTCCACTGCGCCACGCCGTCTGAATTAAGTAACGTTTATGACAACCTTTTTCCAAAACACAGTATAGAATGTGAGATATAACAGGACAATGCATATGTTTATCATTTGTTTTCAAAACGCTTACAAAAAAGTGGGACTCCAAAAATTTACTGTGGGACCCCATTTTTATGACTTGATGGGGTCCAAAAGAGGAAAAATGCTTTATTTAAATAAATATATTATTTATAAAGCAAGTTCAAGTATCATTGGCAAATTTTCACAGAGTTGTGTTCTCTTTTTGGGATTTCAGAATATGGTCAGCCTATTTATTGTACCTGCCACAACTGTGCAATGTACACAACAATTTGAAACAATCCTTGTTTCAAAATGTTTCTGCTGAGTGTGAATGCTTTGAGAATGTTATGTCATGGTTTGTGTTGGGCGGTATAGCTCGGTTGGTAGAGTGGCCGTCCCAGCAACTTGAGGGTTGCAGGTTCGATTCCCGCTTCCGCCATCCTAGTCACTGCCGTTGTGTCCTTGGGCAAGACCCTTTACCCACCTGCTCCCAGTGCCACCCACACTGGTTTAAATGTAATTTAGATATTGGGTTTCACTATGTAGAGCTCTTTCAGTCACTAGAGAAAAGCGCTATATAAATATAATTCACTTCACTTCACTTCAAATGTTCAAAGTAGGTCTGCCTCTGTCCAGGTGGGACAAACCATTTTGTATTTTTGGTAGGGGATGTATGTAGTCTTAGACATTCCTAATTTGGTCCAAACAACCTTATTATTGAACTTTCACAACAATATTTATTTTTTCTTAACATTTACAATGTGTTTTGAAAAAAATATATAAATCTTCAAACTCTACAAACGCCCAGAGCCCACTAACACAACTCAATGTGTGCTGTCAACATGCAACATGTAACCTGAGCTAAAGTTGACACTATTGGTTTACAATGAAATGTCTGAGCATGTAGAAACCAAAGTTGTGTTTAGACAATACTGTCACCATTCAAGTGGGAGTGTGTTTGTTTTGTCATGCGTTCTTTAACACAACGTTTACCAAATAAAAGATTTACAAACCCTGTTTCCATATGAGTTGGGAATTTATGTTAGATGTAAATATAAACAGAATACAATGGTTTGCAAATCATTTTCAACGTATATTCAGTTGAATATGCTACAAAGACAACATATTTGATGTTCAAACTGTACATCCCACAGGTGTGCAGGCTAATTGGGAACAGGTGGATGCCATGATTGGGTATAAAAACATCCATCCACCCATTATCCACCGCTTATTCCCTTTTGGGGTCGCGGGGGGTGCTGGCGCCTATCTCAGCTACAATCGGGCGGAAGGCGGTGTATACCCTGGACAAGTCGCCATCTCATCGCAGGGTATAAAAACAGTTTCCCAAAAAATGCTCAGTCTTTCACAAGATAGGATGGGGCGAGGTACACCCTTTTGTCCACAACTGCATGAGCAAATAGTCAAACAGTTTAAGAACAACGTTTCTCAAAGTGCAATTGCAAGAAATTTAGGGATTTCAACATCTATGGTCCATAATATCATCAAAAGGTCCAGAGAATCTGGAGAAATCACTCTACGTAAGCGGCATGGCCGGAAACCAACATTGAATGACCGTGACCTTCGATCCCTCAGACGGCACTGTATCAAAAACCAACATCAATCTCTAAAGGATATCACCACATGGGCTCAGGAACATTTCAGAAAACCACTGTCACTAAATACAGTTTGTTGCTACATCTGTAAGTGCAAATTGAAGCTCTACTATGCAAAGCAAAAGCCATTTATCAACAACATCCAGAAAGTGGAAGCGAACCATCCAGACTGTTATCGACACAAAGTTTAAAAGCCAGCATCTGTGATTGTATGGTTGTGCATTAGTGGCCAAGGCATGGGTAACTTACACATCTGTGAAGGCACCATTAATGCTGAAAGGTACATACAGGTTTTGGAACAACATATGCTGCCATCTAAGCGCTGTATTTTTCATGGACGCCCCTGCTTATTTCAGCAAGACATTGCCAAGCCACATTCAGCACGTGTTACAACAGTGTGGCTTCGTAAAAAAAGAGTGCAGGTACTTTCCTGGCCCACCTGCAGTCCAGACCTGTCTCCCATCTAAAATGTGTGGCGTATTATGAAGCGTAAAATACGACAGCGGAGACCCCGGACTGTTGAACCCCTTGATGCTTCGGCCAAGGCTGGGGGCGTTGTATTCCATGTTTCACTCTGCCTCCATGCCCTGGCTCCTCCCCTGTGAGGGCTTACCTGTCAGGCTGTGCTTGAGTGAGACAGATATATATACACATATATATATATATATATATATATATATATATATATATATATGCTTGTAATTCTGTATGTATAAATATTTGTATATATGTATGTGTATATGTGTGTTTATTTCAATTCTCGAAAATTATGAATTAATTTAGAGTCGGATTAAACAATAATTGCGATTCATATGTAAATCAAATTTTTTATAGTACCCATATTAAACAGTATTACGGTGATTTTTTTTAAATTGTAGTAGTCAACACACGGTTTCACAATACTACTAATAATAAGAATATACGAATAGTATGATATAAGAATATAAATAATTTTAAGAAACAGAAATACTAACCGTCAAGAATTTTACCATGGTTTATCATTTTTAACGGTAATCGGTAATCCCCTAACATTTATTTGAGACAGTAGCTAGAGAAATGTAGAATGCTGTCTTAATTCGGACTCCCAGACAATATTACGAATGAGATAGAAGAGAAACAGGTATATTAAAGGCAAATATTAAAGCGTACCCAAACCTCTTAACGCTGCATCTGTGCACTCCTAACTGATTACTAATACTTTTGTATTCTGCACAACTGGTGAGATAGTCCAGAACAAAAGCCACCTTCCTCTGGAAAAGTATCAGTCGTGGCACAAACGGTCTTTTCCTTAAGATTTAAAATTCCTTCTATCATTCGACACTCCCTTATGAATGGACTCCAAGACATTCAAAAGTTTTGTTTCCATGGTTCTTTGTCCAAAAATTTATTTGAAACAACTCTTCTCCTTGGTCTGTCTTTGCTTCGGACCTATATCCGCCCCGATAAATTCTTGGTAGTAGTGTCATGTTTATGGCGCAATCCAAGATCTTCTCTTGACACTGTCTGCTATTTAACTTCAACATAGCCATTGGAGATGCAATATCTGTATTCTGTGCCAATATTACAGTGGACGTCAATTAAAATAAGTTGTAAGGATCCGCAATGCCGAGTGTGATGTCATAGGTCAACCGGAAAATAAATTCATTTAACCGCGCTAAAATTAAATAAGCTATCGCCCCGTTTACACTGCACACCAAATCAGATTTTTTTGGCCCTCAAGTGACACGATCTGATTTCTTTTGCCAGTCTATACGCTACAAAGTGCTTCAAATATGTTCTTTTGGCATCAGATTCAGACCACATCAGGAGGTAATTCTGAATCCAATTGGAATCTGACCTTTTTAGAGTTCAGTCTAATCGCAATGCGACCTGAATGTGATTTTTTTCGTTAGCCTTGGGCAAGCGACGTCACTCGTGTGCACAGGGAAAGACACAATCCCCAGTGGAAGAAGATATTTCATCACAACATCTGGTCTCGGTGAGCTAAGTTTATTTAAGACGACCAAATTTCTTGTGCATCACGTATCAATAGTGCACAAATAATAGGCTATATGTAAAATATAAATATATATTTTGATTCCAAAGAAATAATGATTGTTGAAGGACTGGAATTAACGCTGTGGCGCATTTGCTAACATGTGAGTTGAAAAATAAAGCTGATTATCCTGTCTCCTCGACTTAACAGCCTAAAAAGATTACAACCATCCCAAATATATTACACTATACACATCCATTCATACATTGTATTACTTTAATTTATTTTCACATGAAAATTTGAAATCTAAATCTATTTGCGACTTTTATTTTATGTTATAGTAGTAGCAACTTCTTCTCGGTCAACATTCTTTGTTTTCACTTTATCGCACTGTGCATGCAAGTGACATCGAGGCCACATTTGCGCCGCATTCACGTTTACACTATATTGTCTGATAAAAATCACATTTTACTTGCAGTGTAAACAGTCAGCTGGAAAAAAAATCTGAATTGGGCCATGTTGGCCTGCAGTGTAAATGTAGTCTGTATCTCCCACCTGGCCTGGGAACTCCTCGGGACCCCCCGGGAGGATCTGGACGAATTGGCTCGAGAAAGGGAAGTCTGGGCTTTTCTGCTTGGGCTGCTGCCCCTGTGACCAGAACTGGATGAAGATGATGGATGGATGGTACTTGATCAAAAAAATTTGAGAACCACCGGCTTACAACATACAGACGGTAAGGTTAGAGTGTCTGCCCTGAGATCGGTAGGTCGTGAGTTCAAACCATCCATCCATCCATCATCTTCCGCTTATCCGAGGTCGGGTCGCGGGGGCAGCAGCCTAAGCAGGGAAGCCCAGACTTCCCTATCTCCAGCCACTTCGTCTAGCTCTTCCCGGGGGATCCCGAGGCGTTCCCAGGCCAGCCGGGAGACATAGTCTTCCCAACGTGTCCTGGGTCTTCCCCGTGGCCTCCTACCGGTTGGACGTGCCCTAAACACATCCCTAGGGAGGCGTTCGGGTGGCATCCTGACCAGATGCCCGAACCACTTCATCTGGCTCCTCTCGATGTGGAGGAGCAGCGGCTTTACGTTGAGCTCCTCCCGGATGGCAGAGCTTCTCACCCTATCTCTAAGGGAGAGCCACGCCACCCGGCGGAGGAAACTCATTTCGGCCGCTTGTACCCGTGATCTTATCCTTTCGGTCATGACCCAAAGCTCATGACCATAGGTGAGGATGGGAACGTAGATCGACCGGTAAATTGAGAGCTTTGCCTTCCGGCTCAGCTCCTTCTTCACCACAACGGATCGATACAACGTCCGCATTACTGAAGACGCCGCACCGATCCGCCTGTCGATCTCACGATCCACTCTTCCCCCACTCGTGAACAAGTGGAGTTCAAACCACTGCTGAGTTATACCAAATACTTTAGAAATTAAACCTCCCTGCTTGACACTCTGCATCAAGGGTTGGAATTAGGAGTTGAATCACCAAAATGATTCCTGAGCACGGCCACCGCTGCTGCTCACTGCTCCCCTCACCTCCCAGGGGGTGGAACGAGGGGATGGGTCCAATGCAGAGAGTATTTTACCACACCGTGTGTGTGTGAGTATCAGTGGTACTTAACTTTTAAGTTGTAGTGGTTTTGAAACTAACATTTCAAGACAAGGCAGGCTATACCTTAAAACCGGACACCGGCCAATGCCTAGTGCCACTTTATAATGAAGTGTACTTCCTGGGTAGTCACCAACCTTTAGGTATTTTACAGCAAAGGCTCTCTCACTAAGGGTTAAAAATGCAACACCTGTCAACTGACAATAACTAATGAAGTATGGCTAATGTGCGCTAAGCCACTCATCTGTGGCTTAGCGCACATTAGCCATTCACTGAACACTTTCATTTTTTTTAACGAAAAACGTGTTGTGGAAAATGATTGCATCAATATCATCACAATGCACGAGCAGGAGCTGGCACGGATTACAGGGGCCTTCTTCTCTGCAGATAGGACATCCAGCAATAAGTGGGGCTGTGGCAAGTATGTTATGGTTTTGATCTGAAGAATAATATCGTTTGTGGCTTTGTCATTCGGTTTTGCTAATAACTGAGCTAAGCAAGCCAAGACGTGGCACATTACTCAACGAATGCATGTTTATGAACGCTCACTGTGTGGCCCGGTTCGACCCTGGGGCTGCATTACACAAGCCCAACCTGCACTGCAGAACTTTTCTCTGCTCATCACAAACACTCTGACAAAAGTGCCTGCATACCCACCCCGAGTCAGCAAAGGCGATGGGGGGAGGGAGTGGATGGAAGCTGAGGGATGAGGCAGAGAGGTGGCATGAAGCCAGCATAGAGGACAGAAGCAAAAGTTGTTGGATAGCCTGAGGGGGCGAATATAGGAGGAGGAGTCATCTCCTCTGCGGGGGAGTGCGAGAGGGGGGCTCCAGCGGCAGCGTTACCTTCGTCCGGCTGCCTCTCCTCTCTAATTGTATCTGTAAGCCGGCTGCTCCTGCAATGTGGCAGTCGCTGCAGCGAGAGTGCAGGCAGGCGGATTCTCCTTGAATGAACTCTGACTGTGCAGTGCAGTGAGAAGTGGCCGCTGATCCACTGTGCCACGAGGGGGGCTTCAGGAAAGAATACGCTGGCTGACACTCAAGCAGGTAACGATAACTTACAAGCAGTTTTCTCGCATGTACGGACATCAATAACGCAACTTTTTCATCATTTTGTGTCTTCTTTCTAACCTTCAACAGCTTATCGATTTAACGCAAGAAACTAATTATTGGCTGCACAGGGATTAAGGATATCATTTTAACAGTCAACCCAAGTCAGACCTGGATCTTGTCATTGTTTGGCAGCAGATATTCCATGGCTACGGAGGTCCATTGGATCGGGGTCCATGCCCTGAAGATGGGCCTTCCACAGACAGCCGTCAACTTGATCGTCACCATCTTACTTGGTAATGACTCTTTTTTTATTTATTTATGTTTTTTGTTTTATGTTGCAATCATGTTATTTGTATCTTTGCAAAATCAGGATGACGCAGTGACTTTTCTAAACCAACATCCAATTGTTTTACCTTTGCACTTTTTACTTATGAACAGTGTTTGTTTTTTTTTTTTTACCAGAAAATTGACTTTTACAGTAAAACAAAGTTTAGGCACAGCCTCTTACAAGATTATGCATGTTATGCTCTTGTTTCTTTTAAGTGGGTTACTTCTGGGTACACTTCTTAATGACATTATTAAACACAGATTGAGTGTGCATATGAAATTAGGGTTTAAACTTTACCGGCCTGATTTGATTGTGCTTGTAAAAGCCCAGCAGTATGGGCAGAGGAGGGATGCCAGTCCCTTGCCTCTCTCACTGTTACTATTTTTGCAAACTCACCATGCACCATGCTAGAGCAGAGCGTGCGATAGCCAGAGTGCGATGTGAATGAATCAATAACAGTCTCACATGTGACCTCCGTCACTGCGTCCCGCAGTGGTCTCTAAGCTAACCTTCGCGTCACTCTCCCTATTTTGCAGCAGTGATGCTTAGGCTGCATGTTGAGCTTCACCTTATTAGAAAAACTGCAAAACACTTGCAAACTGTGACAGGGTGGGGAAGATGAGCATAAACAGCGGTGCAAAAGAACACGAAGAATAGTTTAGTGTTTTAGCATGTGTTATGAAGCCATATTCTGCCTGCGTCATCTGCACCTGGTAGTTCTGCACAAAGCTTCGTCAGCAGTTTACACAATAAACATCACATGAAAGTATTAAACACAAGAGAAGGCAAATAGACACCTGCATACCCAGAACAAACACAAAGGTGCACTTTTATACGTGTTATGTAATACCTGGCAATGTTAACACATAATTTGTCAATTGGTAATGTGGATGTTAATCATGAGCACGCTTAGTAGATGTTAATAACGGTGACCAACAGCGGCGTAACGCGCTGCAACGTCCAAACACATCAGAAGTATGATGAAACTGGAAGTTAGAAAGCCAAATGGGACAAATTAAATATGTAAAAGCATTTTAAATAACAACTCAAATGTGTCATTCATCAATACTAATTTCATTTAAACACATACATGTGTTATTAAATGTGGCTAGAATTTAATTTAATAAATTATTGATATAATCATATCATCATAGAAATAATTAAATGTTAATAAAAAGTATTCATTTTATAATTTAATCAATTAAAGACACACTTAAGTCATTATTCAGTGGCCCAGTGGTTAGAGTGTCCGCCCTGAGATTGGTAGGTTGTGAGTTCGAACCCCGGCCGAGTCATACCAAAGACAAAAAAAAAAAGGCACCCGTTGCCTCCCTGCTTGGCACTCAGCATCAAGGGTTGGAATTGGGGGTTAAATCACCATAAATGATTCCCGGGCGCGGCACCGCTGCTGCCTACTGCTCCCCTCACCTCCCAGGGGGTGATCAAGGTTGATGGGTCAAATGCAGAGAATAATTTAGCCACACCTAGTGTGTGTGTGACAATCATTGGTACTTTAACTTTAACTTATTTGTATATGTATTGATTCATTTAATGGTGTCCTATTTGGCTCCCCATAGTTAGCCTGCTACGAGGAAGTAAGCGCCACCAGTGGCGCCAGGTCTGAGAGAGGTATACATCCATCCATTTTCTACCGCTTATTCCCTTTCGGGGTTGCGGGGGGCGCTGGCGCCTATCTCAGCTACAATCGGGCAGAAGGAAGGGTACACCCTGGACAAGTCGCCACCTCATCGCAGGGCCAACACAGATAGACAGACAACATTCACATTCACACACTAGGGCCAATTTTTAGTGTTGCCAATCAACCTATCCCCAGGTGCATGTCTTTGGAAGTGGGAGGAAGCCGGAGTACCCGGAGGGAACCCACGCATTCACGGGGAGAACATGCAAACTCCACACAGAAAGATCCCGAGCCTGTTCCCAAGCCAGCCGGGAGACATAGTCTTCACAACGTGTCCTGGGTCTTCCCCGTGGCCTCCTACCGGTTGGCCGGCCCTAAACACCTCCCTAGGGAGGCATTCGGGTGGCATCCTGACCAGATGCCCGGACCACCTCATCTGGCTCCTCTCGATGTAGAGGAGCAGCGGCTTTACTTTGAGCTCCTCCCGGATGACAGAGCTTCTCACCCTATCTCTAAGGGAGAGCCCCGCCACCCGGCGGAGAAAACTTATTTCGGCCGCTTGTACCCGTGATCTTGTCCTTTCGGTCACGACCCAAAGCTCATGACCATAGGTGAGGATGGGAACGTAGATCGACCGGTAAATTGAGAGGTTTGCCTTCCGGCTCAGCTCCTTCTTCACCACAACGGATCGATACAACGTCCGCATTACTGAAGACGCCGCACCAATCCGCTTGTCGATCTCACGATCCACTCTTCCCTCACTCGTGAACAAGACTCCTAGGTATTTGAACTCCTCCACTTGGGACAGGGTCTCCACCCTTTTCCGGGCGAGAACCATGGACTCGAAGTTGGAGGTGCTGATTCTCATTCCAGTCGCTTCACACTCGGCTGCGAACCGATCCAGTGAGAGCTGAAGATCCCGGCCAGATGAAGCCATCAGGACCACATCATCTGTAAAAAGCAGGGTAACCACATAATACTCCATGTCAGTAGGTGGTAGCTGGTAGTTAATTGCTTTGCAAAAGTCGGAATGTGTCGGGTGAGACAAGGATGGTTTGTTGTGATCCCAAGATGCAGACCACTGCGAGAGGCAGTGTGCAGGCAAAAGTTATGTAATACTTAAACCAAAAATTAGCGAAAGGGAAAGGAAAAGGCAATGGCTATGCAAAACGAAAGTAAAACTGAACTGGCTACAAAGTAAACATAAACAGAATACTGGACGACAGCAAAAACTTACAGCCTCCACAAAGTACATCCGTACATGACATGACAATCAACAATGTCCACACAAAGATGGATAGCAAAAACATGGCTTTCCTTGCTTGGTTATACAAAGCAGGTAGAAGAATAGCGCTCAAAGGAGGACATGAAACTGCTATAGGAAAACATCAACAAAACAGTAAGGGGCATCAAAATAACAGCGCAAGACAAGAACTAAAGCATTACACACAGGAAACCACCAACAAACTCAAAATAAGGCACGACGACCTGGTGGAGTTAAATGTTTTAACGTTTTCTGCTGGTGGTGTGCCTCCGGATTTTTTAATGAAAAAAATGTGCCTTGCCTCGGTTGAAAAACTCTGACTTAGATAATGGGTTTCACTACGTAAAAGCGCTTTGAGTCACTAGAGAAAAGGCGCTTTAAAAATATAATTCACTCCACTATTCTTACACACAATATGAAACTGTTTGTTAAAAAAAATACAAAGCCATTTATCAATCAAAAAAATCTGAAGTGAAGCATGACTTAATGACTATATGACTTCACATATATTCAGCACTAACTCAAATTTAACTATGACGTTTCATAGATTTAATTACACATACTCGTTAAAATGCTTCAGTATACACAATAATCACAAATATAAAATGTAACACTCATGTCGAAAATAAAATGTACTTATCTTTCTTTTCAAAGGGTTAGAAACGAGAGGATGGCTTGGATGAAGAAATAGCAACGTTGCTTAACTAGTTCTTGTTTACACGTAATAATGTATAAACTTTCAAACATGTCACTTCCTGTTGCTACTTATTGGCTAAAGACTTACATGTGGAAACTATGACCCCTAGTGGCCAGAAAATGACATCAAGTCCAAATCTACTTGCTCTGCTAAACATATCTGGCCAGAGGTAAATTTGTTTTCTGCTAAAATAAATTGTTGACACTTTTTTGGCACACTTACACATCTTCTAATTCAAGTTATTCTGATATTAGAAATTACACTTGCGTGTGCTACGTGCATTAACTTTGTGTCTTGTTAGCTAATGATAGTGACTCAGCTAGCCAACGTTAGCTATCATTTTGTTTTTGATATATTTATTAGTTGTGGAAAAAGTAGACATAAAAAAAAAAAATATATATATATATATTTGTTATGTTAAAGCACTAAACATAAGCTAACCGGTGGTGTTCTTGGTATATTTTCTTCTTTTTCATTACTTTCCATACAAGGCAACTCTAGATATGACACCACCAAGACTTATTATATAAAAAAATATATTTTCAAAGACAAAATAAAGGCAACATTTTTTAAATCATGCTTTCAATATTAGATAAATATTTAATTTATTATGAATAATACTGATACATATAACAAATTAATTGATAATAAATTATTAACAAATTAGTTATTAATTGTCACCCATACAATGATTGCCACGGCTGCGCTATGGTCTAGTATAGTCACCATGGGCGCCACAGTTAAGAGGTCGAGGTTCCAAATCTTTAAGCATCTTGGAGTGGGCTTTCTCCAGGTACTCTGGCTTCCTCCTAAGTTTTCAAAACAGGTTAATTGGAGACTCTAGATTCAGTCACTGGCTGGATTTTACGATGTCGCCATCGCACCAATTCATGCTAATTCAACCAATCCTGGTGAATTATGCGTGGCCTCGCAGCTTTGCTTATTTCCTGCAACTTTCCCGCACATTTAGGCTAGTCATTGCCCTTATGGCTAATGGAATTTCTCTCTGAGCGGCGCTCAAATGCCCATATCAACTGTCAAGGAACAGCAATGTGTAAAAATATATCGGCGGTCCTTCCCACCTTAAGCCTTTTGGGTAATGTAGTATATAAATAATTAGCAACTCAACACCATCCTCACTTATGAAATCATGTATTTATATGTTTATTTAACCTTTATTTATCCAGGGTGAGGACATTTAGAACAGCTTTTCATTTCAAATGTTGACCTAGAAAAGAGGTAGATGTGGAAGTCTGATGATAATCTCTCGCCGGCTCTCATTTGCCCCCAAAAAATTGTTTTTACACACTAACAAAATGTGTAAAAAGTGAGGTGCTGTGATCACTTTCTATATGCACTGTTACGATTTTCAGGGGAAAGAGACGACACCATGAGGAAGGTTTAACAGGTTTACTCCAACCTTTGATGAGTGAGTGGAAGGTGTATGCTACTTTAAGTGTATGGTGCCAGACGATGTGTAGAATAAATAATGTAAATGTTATAAATGGGTTGTACTTGTATAGCGCTTTTCTACCTTCAAGGTACTCAAAGCGCTTTGACACCACTTCCACATTTACCCATTCACACAGCCATGCAAGGCGCCAACCAGCACCCATCAGGAGCAAGGGTGAAGTGTCTTGCTCAGGACACAACGGACGTGACAAGGTTGGTTCCAGGTGGGATTTGAACCAGTGACCCTCGGGTTGCGCACGGCCACTTTCCCACTGCGCCACGCCACGCCAACCCTTATCTGGGTTGTTGTGAGTGCTTGTTGGGTGACTCCTTCATCAGTCCAGAGGAGAGAGGCAAAGAGGAAGTCCATGGGCAGGCAGGTGGTCTGGGGCAGGAGAGAAGCGACAAGGTCCGTGTCCAAGCAGAGGTCGAGGATGAAAGGAGGCTGTCCAGAATCCAGAGGGAAGTCGAGGCACACAACTCGAACACGGTAAAACAGGAAGGACGCTGTGGAGAACACAAAGGACATCAGACACAGGAACGAGGAAGACAAGGAGAGAGCAAGTACGCGGGAGGGAAGCCAGAGACGGGATGCTTACTGCAAAGAGAAACTACGTTCTGGTGTCAGCTCCATGGGTCCACTGGTCTTTATGCTGCCTGTCTTGATTTGGGCCAGGTGCGCTAATTGATGATTGTCTGCAGCTTTGCTGCTGTGTGGGCATGAGGCACCCAGCGCGATCAGAGGCGTGTCCTGGCATGCTGCCAGCAGAGGTGCTGGTAGAACAAGCAGCCGATTAAAGGCGGCTTTGAGCCCGTGCCGTGACATGCACTGTAAATAAATGTTTAAGATCAACAAACATTTGCAACTGTAAAACATACACAAATTATGTCTGCAACTATGGACGACAAAGCAAACAGCGAACAATAAGGAAGCCTTTTTTGGTGTTTCTTTCGGTACTTATACAGTAATTATCACTATTATCAATAATTATTCAAACAGCACAGCACATTGATTTGACAATGAGCTCTGAATATGTGCTTTTACTGCCATCCAGTGTCTACTTTTAAGTGTGTGCGGTAAATCATGTGCTTTTTGAGGTTCAGGTTACAAGGAACACTTAAAATATTGATAAAAACTTCATAATATTACAAGATGACAAAATTTTATTGAAAAAAAATAAGCCTCAAATCATTGCAATTTGTACCGCAACTTTATGAAAACGCTGCTGTGACTTTGGGCATTTTAGGCCCCAACAATCACAAAAATAGGCATGCAAAATCCCAGAAGGGAAATTGTTCAATCGCCTCCTAATAGGCTCACCTGTGACCCTTTATAAATATTTTTTCTTGCCAATTTGCCAGTTTGATGATTATGCTAAAGATGAATACAGTAACAATCTTGTTTTTACTTTTTATGTGTCTAAACTTATATATTCCAAAACCGAATACCATCTGCTTTGTTATTTTTATTTTCTGCAATTTTGACCAGTTCTGATTTCAGGAAAAGCTTTGAAAAGACACTTTTAAAGGCCATTGCACATCAGGCAGTATGCTTTAATATCCCAAGTGTACATAATGAAGCATCCAGGGTATGTACTTGTAAATGTCACAAGTGTGCTAACATTTTAAAGAAAGAACAGTGTTGCCTCAGTTTGTTAGTAGTCTGTTCCAAAAGACCGAATCGCACTAAAACCGAAGCATATTTTCCCCAATAAAGATAATGTAAATCCAATTAATGCCAAAATACCAAAAATAATGTAGCAACCAACTGTAGGTACTGACAATGATTTTATGAAGTGTTCCTGAGCCCATGTGGTGATGTCCTTTACATACTGATGTCGGTTTTTGATGCAGTACCGCCTGAGGGATCAAAGGTCCATAATATCATCGCTTACGTGCAGTGATTTCTCCAGATTCTCTGAACCTTTTGATGATTTTACAGACCGTGGATGGTAAAATCTCTAAATTCCTCGCAATAGCTCGTTGAGAAATGTTGTTCAAAAACTGTTCGACAATTTGCTTACAAAGTGGTGACCCACTCCCCATCCTTGTTTGTAAATTACTTAGCATTTCATGGAAGCTGTTTTTATACCCAATCATGGCACCCAACTGTTCCTAATTAGCCTGCACACCTGAGGGATGTTTCAAATAAGTGTTTGATAAGCATTTCTCAACTTTATCAGTATTTATTGCCACCTTTCCAAACTTCTTTGTCACATTTTGCTGGCATCAAATTCTAAAGTTAATGATTATTTGCAAAAAAAAAAAAAGTTTATCAGTTTGAACTTTGTCTTTGTAGCATATTCAACTGAATATGGGTTGAAAATTATTTGCAAACCATTGTATTTCGTTTATATTTACATCTAACACAATTTCCTAACTCAGATGGAAACGGGGTTTGTACTTCATCTGAGTTCTTGGTGTGCGTATCCTCTATTAAAAACTGGTTGTCCTCAGGTTTCCTCCAGATAAATTAAAACAAAACGGAAACTCTGATAATTACTCCTGATAAAAAAATCCTCCTGAACTAGAACTCCCTTGGTGCTCTGGGTACATCTGTTAAAAGCAGCCTCAGAAACCTTGGGGTTGTGTTCGATTAGTCAATATCTTTGGAGGGTCACTGTCGTCAACTGACCAAAAACTGTTTTTATCATCTCAGAAATATTTTTAAAGTGAGAAATTTGTTTTCAAAATTGGATCTCGAAATGATCATTCACGAGTTAATTTCGTCTCGCATTGGCTATTGCAATTCTCTTTTCACTCTCTTCAACAATTCAACGCTACAGAAACTTGAGACTGTACAAAATGCGGCTGTCAGATTTTTGACCGGTGCACCCAGAACAGCCCATATCACTCCCTGTTTTGTCCGGTCTTCCTTGGCTACTAGTTAAATTCCGCATTGAGTTTAAGATTTTAGTCCTGACATTCCGTGCGTTGCATGGTGGGGCCCCTCAGTACATCATTGATTTGCTACAGCTTTGAAGAGTAGGGGTTTTCAGGTCTTCAGGCCAGGGTCTTCTAAAGATCCCAAAAACTTGTTTTAAAATGTGTGGAGACTTGGCATTCCAGGCTATAGCCCCCAGACTCTGGAACAATTTACACCAGTCCCTCCGTGATCTTGACTGTGTTGAAACTTTTAAGAAACATTTGAAAACTTCTCTTTTTAGTAAAGTTTCTAGTTAATGCACCTTTAAACAATCATTTTTAATTCTCTTTGTATCCTTTTTATGATGTTGCCCCTGTTGTTTTAAATTGAATTTCTGTTTTACAGCGCTTTGTGATTTTATCTGTGAAAAGCGCTTTGTAAATAAAATGTACTTACTTACTTACAGAGTGATGATGTCAAAGAGGGGCGACGTAGTACCACTACATCAAGTCCCATGGTTTAGATTGCTGAATATGTGACTCAATTAGTCTAATCCTTCCATTTTTTTTCCAACTAAGGTGTGAGGGCCGCTCAGGCCCTGGAGATGTCCGTCGGGAAGATTCCCTCCCTGCAGGCTGTGAATGGCAGCACAGTCCTGTTGCCCTGCACCTATGCCAGCTGCATCGGCATTGAGCACCTTTATTTCAACTGGCAGTTCGATCACAACGGTGTCATGAAAAAGGTAATACTTTCATCCTGCTAGCTAGACAGATTGACAACACCCCATCTTGGCGGCTTATGTCTTTGTTTCCAGGTGTGCGAGGCCGTGATACAGTCAGAAGGGGTGGTGCCGAAGGTGAAGATGTACGAAGAGCGTTTTGAATTTGTGGGGAAAAACGAGAAAAACAACATTTCCATCTTGTTGTGGAACATCACCTTCGAGGATGCAGGCCAGTACACATGTTTTGGACGCAACCGCAAAGAAAAGGAAAAGAACCACAGCGCCGTCTTCAGTCTCATTGTGGTGGAGGAGTGTGAGTATGAATGAAATCCACATAGTTCACACACTAGTACAGTATCTATCCTATAGTGTAGTCATTTTACTCAACCTTCTGTTATTTTTACTGGGGAAAGTTGACGGCACAGACACAGGTGGGCTGTATTTTAGCCAAGGGAATGGAGTGTGACAAATCCTCACAAATGCTCACATTTCATGGAAGCTGCTTTTTATACCTAATCATGGCACCCACCTGTACCCAATTATCCTGTTCACCTGTGGGATGTTCCAAATAAGGGTTTGGTGAGCATTCCTCAAATTTCTCAGTCTTTTTTTCCACTTGTGCCTGCTTATTTGAAACATGATGCAGGCATCAAATTCCAAATAAGCTAATAATTGCAAAAAAATAACAAAGTTTACCAGTTCGAACGTTAAGTATCTTGTCTTTGCAGTCTATTCAATTGAATATTTTTTTCAGTTCAGTTCAGTTTCAGTTTATTTCGAACATGCATACAATACAATGTAATGCATCACACAATTCCAGTTGTTTCATTACAGCACGTACAAAAAGGAGTAGGAAGAATCTTATTTAATCCTACCCCTTTTCATACCATAGCAATTTTATCCAATGTCCTTGTTCTCTGTAATTTTACAGTGAACAAATAAATAATAAACAAATAATTTACCATAATAAGAAAACAAATATTAAATACATAAATAATCTTCATCTCAATAACAAAAAAACAAAAAAAAGGGATTAAGATGTTCATCATAATTATTGTTCTGTGTACTTTGTGAACACTTGTAGTTTTAACAGTCTCTTAAACTGAATCATATTGGTGCTTTAGTTGATTTCTTTGATTAATTCACTCCATAATTTATTCCACATACTAATACACTGAATGTTTTAAGTGTTGTACGAACATACAAATGTTTTAAATTCGATTTTCCTCTGAGGTTATATTTCTCCTCTTTTGTTGGGAGTAATTGTTGTATATTTTTGGGTAGCAGGTAATAGTTTGCTTTATACATTTTAGCTGTTTGCAAATGCACCATGAGACTAACGTTGAAGGTGGAGGGAATGTAATGGATGTTAGTAAAGATAAGGAGGAAGAGTGGGTATGTTTGGGGGGAAAAGAAAACAAGTAAGGCAAAGAAGGAAGATAGTGGTGGTAGCAGTTTCAATTATACAACTGATAGTGAGGATTATGAAGAGAAGTTAATGGTAATTGTTCGTTTTCAGGGAGAATTAGGGGTGAACAAGGTAGCTCCTCTGAGACTGACTAGGATTATAAAGGATTAAATTGGGGAGGTTAAATTTGTGAAAGTTCTAACTGATGGAAATTTGCTTATTGGTTTTCATGTTTTGCAGCAGGTGGAAAAGGCTAAAGTGTTGACAAATGTGGAAAAAGTTAAGGTGGACAAAGCGGTGAAAATTGGTGAGAAAAGGCAAAATGTTAACAGAGGCATTGTAACTGGGATCCCTGTAAAGGTCAAAATGGAGGAACTTGTGGAACAGATTGGAAGGAGAAATACAACAGTTAAAACTGCTTGTAGAATGATGAGAGGAGCTGAGAAATTCGAAACAGAAACAGGGTTGAGTTCGATGCAAAGGAAATTCCCCGAAAGGTGTTTTTTTGTGTTGTGAAGTATGATGTGAGAGAGTTTATTCCTAAACCGATGCCAGGAGTTTGGGCACATTGCAAAGTTTTGTAAAGGTCAGGTAAGATGTGCGCGCTGTAGTGGGCAGCATATGTATGGCAAGTGTGGCGAGGGAATCAAACCAAAGTGTTGTAATTGTGGAAGGGACCACAGTGGCGCCTATTGGAAATGTGAAGCAATGAAAATAGAATTGGAGGTGCAGGAAATAAAATTGAAGACTAAAGTGTCATATGCAGAGGCAGTTAAAACAATGGAAAGGCAGAAAATTGATTACCCTGTTAAGGTGGAAAAAGAAAGTTTGTTGAGAAGTCCAAAAGTGAAAGAATCCAGGTTGGGGTAAGGGCTGCAGAGCACCACTTGGATATGATAGGCTTAAGATGGTAGGAGATCAATGATGTGTTGCAAGCTACTACATAATAATAGTACTCATGCTCATTCTTCGTGGAGCTGTATTATGGTGTGGGGACTTCAATAGTCATAGTGGGGTATGGGGGAGTGATCGAATAGATACCAATGAAATTACGATTGAGGAGTTGATGAATGAAAAGTGTCATGTTTGTTTAAATGATGGTAGTCCTTCAAGGATTAATGTAATTCCGGTAAAGAGTCATTGTTTGATCTTACTTTGTTGTCAAGTAGTATTGCAGCAAACTGTGATAAAAGAGAGGACCGTTGGAAGTGGCCATTATCCAGTTTGGTGTAAGTTACATATCATTGTGCCTAAAATTGGGGAAAATGGAAGAGGAAGATGAGTATTTGGAAAAGCAAACTAAAGAATGTTTGCAGAAGTTAGGGAAAGTAATTTGAAGAAATTTATGTTGACAATGAATTCACAATAGTAGATCTTGATTGTAAAATGAAGCAGGGTATTACGCTAGCTACTGTAGAAGCTATCCCAAAGGGTAAGGGAAGTAAAAGTGGAATGAGGCCTGCAAGGTACCTATTAAAGTAGGACCAAGGCATTTAAATAGTTTATAAGGACACGTCATTTTCATTATCTGATTCAGTATAAGCAAGCTCAGGCTGTGGTCCGAAAAAAGATAAGACTCGCTAAAAGGTAATATTGGAAGGGATATTGTGATTCTATTGGGAGCAACATTAATATAACACAAGTATGGGTTGTGGTTAAAAAGACGGGTGGGGATAGGAGAAATCGGGCCCTTCCTGTTCTCAGTGATGGAAGAGTGACTGCAGTGAATGATAAAGAGAAGGCTGAACTATTGGCAGAGACTTTTGCTAAGGTTCACAGTTCTAAGATTTTGAATGAGCAAAAAAAAAACAATGTCGACAGAAAATTGAATTGGAAAATAACAAAGCACTATGCATAAAATCTGATTTTGAAGGACCCGAGAATGCTCCTTTTACGCTAGAAGAATTTAAATATTCACTGAACAAAACAAAACAAACCGCCTCTGGAATTGATGAAGTAAAGTACAGCATGATGAAACATCTGAGCAATGGGTGCCTCAAATAGCTTTTGTATCTAATTAATAAGGTATGGGATATACGATATTTGCCCAGGAGCTGGAAAGAAGCACTCATAGTTCATATATATAAACCAGGAAAAGATGCCAGGAAGTTATAGACTGATAGGCCTGACGTCAAACATTTGTAAAATTATGGACCGTTTGGTCAATGAGAGATTTCTGTACAAATTAGAAAGTAGGGATATGTTTGCACCATATCAAAGCAGATTTTGAAAAGGCAGACAAACTATGGATCCAATTGTGTGTCTAAAAGATGATGTTAGAAGAGCTCAGGTAAATAAAGAATCAGTATGTGCAGTATTCTTTGATGTAAAGTAAGCATATGGTATGCTTTGGAGAGACGGTCTGATGATTAAGTTAGATGCTATGGGTATTTCGGGGAACATTTTTAATTGGGCCAAAGATTTTTGAAGGATCGATCCATTCAAGTTTTGGTTGGAGGTCAACTTAGAGCTCAGGTGTCTACAAGTCATGCTGTGGGAAATGGAAACCCTCGAGGAAATGTTGTTCTCTATTATGGTCAATGATATATTTGTGAATATTCCACCTGGAGTGGGGAAATCATTGTTTGCAGATGATGGAGCCTTATGGAAAAGCGGACGTAATGTTGACTATGTGACCCAAAAAATGCAAGGAGTTTGCCTTGTTGAAGAGTGGGGAAGGCAATGGGGTTTTAGGTTTTCTATTGAAAAGTCTAAAGTTAGGAATTTTACTCAAAGGAAAATTAGGGATTTGGATCTAAAGCTATATACC
Organism: Nerophis ophidion; assembly: GCF_033978795.1. Classification (NCBI taxonomy): domain Eukaryota; kingdom Metazoa; phylum Chordata; class Actinopteri; order Syngnathiformes; family Syngnathidae; genus Nerophis; species Nerophis ophidion. The sequence goes on along the minus strand of NC_084614.1, from coordinate 27,404,298 downwards.
ACTAGTCCTGAAACTGTGGAAACATTTCGTTTTTTAAGGGTGTATTTTGACCAAAGATGTATAGTCTACAGATCTGATGCTAAATCTAGCCTCTCAAAACTTGATGTGATTCAATCTCAGGCTATAAGAATGTGTTTGGGAACAGTGAGAACATCACTGCTTTACAAGTAGAAGCAGGAGAAATGCCTTTACAAGTGAGAAGACACCAACTTTTAGCTCATTATTGGTTGAGAGGACATGGAGAGTCTCACCCAGGAAAAGTTGTGACCCAGACATGTTGGGAAAGGAAAATTGTTGAAATAAACTTTTTTGGATGAAAGGAAATCACATAGCTCATAGTATGGGTGTGATGGCAAAAGAATTTGAGGAGACTGTCGTGTGGCCAACTCATCCTTCATGGCTATTGGGAAAGCAAATAGTGGACCTTATATTATTGTCAGTTAAACAAAGAAAGAGAAAAGCATATATGGTTGGTGAATTTTATAACCTGGTTGAGACCAAATATAATCACTGGACTCAGATTTTTACAGAAAAATACCACGTCAGCAATGTTGGTAACGGATCTCCAATTTGAGTGTTGCAAGAAAACATCAGATTATTTTTGGGTGTATGAAGCTAAAATGTATTTTTGATAGTAATGACACTAAAATGGGCTGAAGAAAGTAGATACAAGAAGATTATATGTAGTGATTCTGTTTCAGTTCTTATGAATACAGTCACACCTATGGATCATGTTTTGTTTTGTCATGTTATGTTTTGATTTTGGACATTCAGTCACGTTTTGCACTTCCTGGTTTTGTTTGTTTCCATGCCAACTCATTAGTTTTCACCTGTCACGTCCCTGTTCTCAGCCTCACACCTATTTTCACTAATGATCATAGCTATTTAAGTCACTCTTTTTCTTGTCTTCGTCCTGGGATCTTCACTCTTGCACGCACCCTACCCATGCTGTTCCAACCTTCACGCCCTCGTCCACAGTTCCATGCCGTGTAAGTTTGTGTATTTATGCCACAGTGCTAGTTTTGTTTTGTTTGTATATAGTCATGCCATTGTGCTGTTTTGTTTTAAGTTTAGTATAGATTATTATCCGCCACAGAGCGCGTCCTTGGTTTGCCTTTTTGTAGTTTGTTTGTTTATTTAATAAATATCATGTACCTGAATTCACGCCTGGCTCGTCCTGTAATCCCTCTGCGTCGAAGGAGCACACACAATCCATGTCCAAGCCTGACCAATACTGAGTCAGGAAGTGTTAATTGTCATCAGAGATTATTGTAGAGAATTATGTTTATTTACTCCAGAATGATAAGAAAAGGAAAAAAAAAAAGTAGTATTTGTATGGGTACCGCCTCATGTGGGAATATTGGGAAATGAAAGAGCAGATAGGCCCGCAAAAAAAGCAACCAGGAAAGATGAGGTTGATGTAAAAATTAAGTTATCTAAGAGGGAAGGTAAAAGTAATTGGACAAAGGGCTAGTCAGTAGTGGCTAATCATTTGAGAAAATGATGGAAAGAAAGGCAGCTATTTTCTGTTCAGAACCAGGTCTGGGTTCCAAGATGGAGAATGGGTTGTACGGAAATACCAAGTAATACTGAGCAGAATTGTTCACCCTATAGCAGGGGTCGGGAACCTTTCTGGCTGAGATTGCCATACAGGCCAAATAATTTAAGAAGTATTTCCGTGAGAGCCATATAATATTTTTTTTAAGACTGAATGCAACAGGGTGTACCCCGCCTTCCGCCCGATTGTAGCTGAAATAGGCGCCAGCGCCCCCCGCGACCCCAAAAGGGAATAAGTGGTAGAAAATGGATGGATGGATGAATACAACCAAATGCGTGCATTTTTAAGTAATACCAACATTTTTAGAGTATAATAAGTCTCTTATTCTTTTTAATAACATTGTTTTTCTGAAGCTAACCAACAATAAATAAAATACTTCTTACCACTAATGCGACTTCTTGAACAGGTGCGGTAGAAACTGGATGGATGGATTAAAATGCATGAGAGTGTTTTATATTTTGAACGTTATTTTTGACACTGTGATTACCAGCAGAATTATTCATTACTTATCGTGTTAAGCAATGTCAGCTAGGATTTATCTGAGAGCCAGGTGCAGTCATCAAAAGAGCCACATCTGGCTCTAGAGCCATAGGTTCCCTACCGCTGCCCTATAGGAATGTGTGAACAATGTAGAAACATTAGAAACATTACAACATGTTTTTTTATGGACTGTATTAAGTATAATATAGAAACACTGACTATGTCGGCAAAACTGAGGGTACTGGGATCTGTGGATGGGACGTTGAAGAGACTGATGAATCTTACGGACACTGAAAATGGAAGGAAAATAATATGGGAGATTTTGAAAAATACTGGACTTAAGGACATACTCAAATGTACTTATAAAATGAAACTGAAGATAGCAGTAATTCAACACATATGGATGCCAGCTGCCATAAAACTATAAAGAAGAAGAAGAAGAACTGCTGGCTGATATCACTCTGCCGGTGCTGCAGTCTGACGCCGGTAGATGTAACAACGTGGTTGTTGTGTACAGGAGGAGGAGACGGCACGGACAACAGGGGCGTAGTATTGGCGGTAGGTTTTATCGATACAATATACAATATATAAATAACAAATGAGGTGTAAAACTAATCCAAAATGTGCGTGTGTCTATGTGTAGGAATTAACAAGACTGTGTTACCTGGAGTGTTGAGCGAGAGGCGCATGTCCTGTAGGGGGAAAGGCAGGCTCGAATGGCCGTGAGACTGCCAGCTGGTCGGGGTTATAGCAAGGCGTCAAAAGGTCCGTGTCCAGTCATGAGGTCGAGATCCAAAAGGCAGTCAGGGAAGCCGAGGGAAAGCAGGAGAGACGAGACGCACCGCTCGTAACGCGGGAACAGAGGGAGGCAGCTGGGTCGACAAGAAGACACGAGACAAATCAACACGGAGTGGTAGAAACACAGAGAGAGAGTATGCATAGAGCTTGACAGGTTTGGCTTACTGTACAGGACAGGTAGCTATGTTCTGGCCCGGGATAGCATGTTGTGCAGGCTTATGAAGGCGCTCCTCTGATCAGCACCTGGTGCGCTGATTGCCGGTGATGGATGGTGCGCTGATTGCTGGTGATCGCGCTCTTAAAAGTGCACTCATCAAAGCGCAAAGATGAGTCCGCATTGGTAAATGCCCGGGCCGTGACAGTGGCGCTCCAAAGTCAATGCATTGGAAGAACGTTTACTAAAAGTTGGTGGAAAGAGGTATTGATGTTTCAGCGGAGGATGCCTAAACATTAAGAGGTCAGTAAGTTATGTTGGATTTTTGTTTTTCAGCATTTATTTTAACATAGCTAACTTAAGCAACTATCTGAAGAGCTATTGTTCAGGATGCTAGCTTTTAGCTAACTCACACAGACACAACCTAGCAGTAGTAACTGTGTCTCGGAACTACTAATACCTAAATATATTTATCATATTTGTAAGCTAAAACTTTGTCACTGTAAATTTTGTGTTAGCAAGGAGTTTTGGGTCCCATCCATTCATCCTTTTTGTACCACTTTTCTCTTTCGGGGTCTGGCTCAAATGAAATATAAGAGATGAACTAACTAGCATATGAGTTTGTTGTTAATGGGAGTTAATGTCTGCCCTTCACTCCTAGAAACAGCTACTAGCGTTAGGTCGAACACAGACTGGTGTTTTAGCATTCATGTACTGGACTGAAATACTGTACTGGAGTTTCATGAGGCATTGCAGTGGAGGCTTAAGCATAGTTCTTCATAATTAGCAGCATTGTTTTGAAGTTAAAATGCTTCATTTTATTTAGTGCAAAAAGACAAACAATTATTTTCAGTCTCGGTATTATACTTTGTATGTCCAGAGTTTCTGTACTTATATCTCTAAATTAATATTTTCATTTAAATTACATATCAGTCGAAAGCAGCTGGGATAAGCTCCAACACCCAGCAACCCAGAGAGGGACAACTGGTATAAAATGGATGGAATAGTGAGTGGATGTTTCTCACAGAACTGCAATTTATTCTTGGCATTAAGATCACATCTGTCTAATTTACATCAATGGCAATGCCATATGTATAATATAAGGCTAAAACATTAGTATACATATTTAAAAGACAAGTCTTTGTGCTAAGTATTTGTACCAATATTGAATATTTTTCTTGTTTTCTTTCAGCTCTATTTTGCCATTTGTATGGTTTATTTGGAACACTGTAGGTTTCCTTTTCAGACAATGATGTGGATGTAGACAGAGACTGCGGACCCACAGAGAGCATGATCCCATATCTCCATGACAAATTTTTCCAAAAAGAGAAATTCACCAACCATTACAATGAACCCTTTATTTCACAAACAGTTAACCCGAAACAAAATACATTTGATAGCAGAGGTATTACTGGTATGAAAATGGCACATTTGACAATGTTCTCCTGTTGTATAGTTCAGAACCTACTTGCCAAAGACTGCCTGCAGTCATTTCCGTTCCCACAAGATGTCCATAGCCGCTTAGATGTCAAAGAACTAGGCCACCAGGAGCAAAAGTACCGCAAAACAATAATTGGGACTCTTTATAAAATGCTGTCACAGTACACAATGTAAGGTTTTCATTCTAAATATTACACAATAAGGACTTGTCCAGAGTGTACACTACCTTCCGTCCGAGTGCAGCTGGGTTAGGCTCTCCTGGCCATTTACTTGATTAGTCCGTTAATTTTGTTTTATAAAATCCAAAGATGACATCCTCGGAAACCAGGAAATATGTGCAATTTAAAAGTCTAAGAGTTTTTTTCTTTTTTTCTTTAAAACAATACTGAAACTGTTTGATTATCAAAATAGTTGGTAATTAATTTGATAAGAAACTATTCAGCTAATCGTTGCAGCACTAGAGGTGACTATAATTTCAGTTGCAGGCATTAACAAATTAAAGCATTTAAAATGTATCCCAAGTCTCTATATTAACTTGGTTTTAATTATTTACATAAAATGACTTAATTTTGCCGTATTTTGCATTTTATCATTTTAGTTGTGCAACAAGGTTGATGCTTTGTACCCTCTGAAGTCAACACCTGCCTCCGCTTTAGTGAGAACGTCACATGTGTTGTTCCAAACTTTCTTAAACTTGTCAACGATGTGCCCCTATAAAGAGTACATGGAGGCAAGGGAGTTGGCACTGGCTAAGGACATTACAGGTGCTGATTTAATCAAATGGAAACAGTTTCCAAAGTAATTTTTCAACTCTAATGCAGTAGCCTGTCTGCATGGCATTAATACTAATAAAAACTTGATAAAGTGCATTTACACTGACAGTTGTATTGTCCTATAGGAATTAATTCCTCATCTTGCAATCATTATTTAAGGAGAACATTGTAGATTTAATCTGGGAGAGTGGCCGTGTGCAACCCGAGGGTCCCTGGTTCAATCCCCACCTAGTACCAACCTCGTCACATCTGTTGTGTCCTGAGCAAGACACTTCACCGTTGCTCCGGATGGGTGCTGGTTAGCGCCTTGTATGGCAGCTCCCTCCATCAGTGTGTGAATGTGTGTGTGAATGGGTAAATGTGGAAGTAGTGTAAAAGCGCCTTGAGTACCGTGAAGGTAGAAAAGCACTATACAAGTACAACCCATTTTTTTTTTTTTTTATTTATCTTTCCTGGAGAGGTAAATATACCTGCTGCTCTGCATAGGTTCTGACAATAACTAATGCTGTTTTGGATCATGTCTTTTCATATCAATTCCATACACTAACATTTTCCCTTCTTCTGTAGGATATTAATGGAACTTTATACCCGACCATTCAATTGAAAGACCAGGATAGGAAACTGACCTCTTCATATAGTGTTGCAGTATTGACAAAGTCAAAGGAATTGGGTTTTTTTCCTGCAGTTCATTTGATGAAGCTTACATGGGAGCCTTCTGCACATATTTTGTCTTCAACATGGCGTTTCTTTCAAAAGGACACTGATGTTTCTCCAGCATCATATCAAAAACATCACTGAGCAGGTAGACAAACCCCTGCGGGCAAATGTCACTCACAGTACTTAACCACCTTTACTCAACATACATGAACTGCATAAATGTTCAAAAATGACTATTAAAATTAAGAAACTGATTCAGCATGTTGGACCTGTATGCCCATGAACCTTATTTTCATGTTTACCAAGTGACTGTTGTTAACATTGGCTGGATTCTGCTGTATCCTTGAACGGTGCTGAACTATCTAGCTCTAGATCCATATTTAAGAGAATGATGACTGTTTCATTGAGGTATTTTTTGTAAATAAGTTGATGTGATTGTTTAGGACTTCAACATGTTTTAACTTTATGTGACATGTATGTAGCTATACTGTAGATATCCACAATGAATTATGTTATTTAATTAAAATAATTCTCTTTATAGTCCAGAATACGTTGTTGCTGTGGGGTACCATATTGTACCCTTTTTAATGAGAACATTCCTGTTCTTTAGTGTAACGGTACATTTTTGTCCGATAGGGTACATGATTGTACTTTAACTGGTACAAACTGTTAGGGCAAACAAATGGACTAGAACTGAAGGGTACAAAAATGTTTTTCAAAAGAGTACACCTCTCAATAGCTCTGTTTATTGTTGATGTTCTGAGTGTTGCTGGGTGGGGTTTGGTTCTGGAAACAAATAGCATTGTTATGGTATTGCCGTGTATTGTTTTGTTGGATTGAATAAAAAAAAAAGTACACCTCCAGCAACAAGTATTTGTACCTTTTTAAGTACATACTGGTACCTCCCATTTTTGAGAGTGCTAGCAATTTACCATTTCCTTCCTGTTTTTGAACGCAGTGTCTGGTCTTCTTTCTCCAGAAGTTCGGACTCTGTCTTTCTCCCTTCGAGTGTGCTCATGGTTTTCGGGATTGCGTTTGACTGAATTAAGCCTTTAATTGCTGTCCATCCAAGCTCTAACCAACACCCATTTCTTCAAAGTTAAAATCATAAAAATTATTGTTTCAAATTACACTCCTTTCGTTTGGTCCGTCCTGTTGTGTGCAATCAATTTGTCTGAGAGGTCGATACTTTTCTCGTATTCCAATCATTTGGAAATGTATGCAGGCTGACCCCTTCTTTAATGGTATTGCGACAACCTGCAACAATGCATGTGGCAGACATATTTATCATTCTTTCAAATTCTGCGTGAAAATAACGTGATGCAGAATGTCGATTCTCCCAAAGCACATTATGCAATATGAAATTACTGCATATCCATTGTTTTGTAGGTGACATTAGTGGGTTGATGCAGGCCCGCCCACAATATGTAGCTAAAAATGGGCACTCCACAATGTGGTGAAAATCGTTAGAAAATCTATTTTGCTGGAAATATTTTTTGGTCAATAACTATGAAATAAGTGTCAATGTTGTCAGCCTAGGGAAGCCCTTTTGCCCTTTTTTTAAATACAGTATGTTTCGGGGCTTCACAGTGGAAGAGGGGTTAGTGCGTTTGCCTCACAATACGAAGGTCCTGCAGTCCTGGGTTCAATCCCAGGCTCGGGATCTTTCTGTGTGGAGTTTGCATGTTCTCCCCGTGAATGCGTGGGTTCCCTCCGGGTACTGCGGCTTCCTCCCACTTCCAAAGACATGCACCTGGGGATATGTTGAGTGGCAACACTAAATGGTCCCTAGTGTGTGAATGTGAGTGTGAATGTTGTCTGTCTATCTGTGTTGGCCCTGCGATGAGGTGGCGACTTATCCAGGGTGTACCCCGCCTTCCGCCCGATTGTAGCTGGGATAGGTGCCAGCGCCCCCCGCGACCCTAAAAAGGGAATAAGCAGTAGAAAATCAACCTATCCCCAGGTGCATGTCTTTGGAAGTGGGAGGAAGCCAGAGTACCCGGAGGGAACCCACGCATTCACGGGGAGAACATGCAAACTCCACACAGAAAGATCCCGAGCCTGGATTTGAACCCAGGACTGCAGGAACTTCGTATTGTGAGGCAGACGCACTAACCCCTCTTCCACCGTGAAGCCTATGAAATCAATTATGAAAAATCCCTTGAATACGACAAAACACCTAATTGCGGAAATTAACTTGCTTGTGGAGAACTTGCAATGTAAACAAAAAATCTACCCGCAAAGGATAACTCACCTGAGAAGGAAGGAGAAATACAAACAAACTCAGACAAGTCCAATGTAGAACCATATGCAAATGAGACAACTGAAATGAAAATTTATGGAGAAAATACAGTGTACAATGATACAGAAATCAATGACCCTGACCTAGGCCAGAATGTCAGACAAGTCCAGTGAGCGATAAGCCCCCAAGCAGTTAACCTACCCTCAATTAGGTGACCCTATCGTTAGCATAGTTCTGTCCCTGTTTCAAAGCTTAAATGAAGCTGTTACAAGAGCTATTGAAGTGCATGAGACAGAAGTGGTGTAAACTATAGCTATGCAAAGGGACTACCATAAATTTAAGCAACGAGAGAGTAACCCTGGTTAGGCTTAGAAAACAATATTATTTTATATACACTCACCTTTCAATATTTGAGTAGCCTTTGTTCTGCCATTTGTGTACTGGTGAGCAATCTCTTCATCCAGGAACAAATCCTTCACAGATTTGTTGAAAACATCAGTTAATTAGAACGGAATGTTGCTTGTAGCTAACAGCATAGCCAGCTTTGTATTGGCATAATTAACATCGTCGGGTCTCTATTTTGAAAGGTGACCCAAAATACTGGGCCTTGACTGGTGTTGAGTTTTTGCAGCCTCTTGCTTCTCTAACCGTTGATGCGTTTATATCCGGATCTGAAAAACTTGCAGGCAGCATACCCCTTCCCCTTCGAGCTGTCCTCAATGAACTGAAATTATTTTTCCCAATCATTTTGGAACTTGTATGCTTATTTTCTTTTCTTACTTATCATGTCTGGGACATCCTTCTGTTTTGATTGCCGTGCTTGTAACCGTTAAATTGTCCGGCCGGAAACACTGCTCAGTGAAGGATAGCGAAGCATTATTGTTGTCGGGTGGAAATCTGGAATCATTTTAGAGAATGTTGGCCCCGGGAGATTTTGGGGAGGGGCACCTAAATTGGTGACTCTCCGGGGAAAAATCAAAAGTGTTGGAATGTATAGTATGTGTGGCATTAGGTTTGCATCTCTTATCCTGGAACCATTCAGCTTCTTGCATCCATCCATCATCTTCCGCTTATCCGAGGTCGGGTCGCGGGGGCAGCAGCCTAAGCAGGGAAGCCCAGACTTCCCTCTCCCCAGCCACTTGGTCTAGCTCTTCCCGGGGGATCCCGAGGCGTTCCCAGGCCAGCCGGGAGACATAGTCTTCCCAACGTGTCCTGGGTCTTCCCCGTGGCCTCCTACCGGTTGGACGTGCCCTAAACACCTCCCTAGGGAGGCGTTCGGGTGGCATCCTGACCAGATGCCCGAACCACCTCATCTGGCTCCTCTCCATGTGGAGGAGCAGCGGCTTTACGTTGAGTTCCTCCCGGATGGCAGAGCTTCTCACCCTATCTCTAAGGGAGAGACCCGCCACCCGGCGGAGGAAACTCATTTCGGCCGCTTGTACCCGTGATCTTATCCTTTCGGTCATGACCCAAAGCTCATGACCATAGGTGAGGATGGGAACGTAGATCGACCGGTAAATTGAGAGCTTTGCCTTCCGGCTCAGCTCCTTCTTCACCACAACGGATCGATACAACGTCCGCATTACTGAAGACGCCGCACCGATCCGCCTGTCGATCTCACGATCCACTCTTCCCCCACTCGTGAACAAGACTCCTAGGTACTTGAACTCCTCCACTTGGGGCAGGGTCTCCTCCCCAACCCGGAGATGGCACTCCACCCTTCAGCTTCTTGCAATAGATGCAAAATATGTAAGGTCTGTCCTTCTTATGCACCAAAACAACAGGGGCTGCAACTTTCCCCAATGATGTCTTGCTTCTGAAGCTGCTGGACTTGCTTCTGATCCCTGCTCTGATGTGGGCAACGTCTTGTAGGCTCTCTGCTTGATTGGATGGGTGTCGCCAATCCTGATGCTGTGCAAATAACTAAGTCAGTACATCCATACTCCTGATCATAGGCACTAAAGACTTCAGAGTGTGATTATACTAAAATCTGAAGCTTTTGTCGCTGATCTGTGGTATATGATCTGTTGTATATTTATTCACGTCTTGGGGACCTGGTGGTGACTCTGCCATTTAGTACATGCAAGTCAGAATTGGTAGGGTTCAGAACTCTAACGTAAATCATCCTCGCCTGGACTACAGCTACAGTACGTCCAGCCAATAGATACTGGCAATTAGGTGGGCCTGGCTTCATAACTCCAGTTTCGTAAGCTTCAAAGTCAGGTACACCAATTGTGGGTCGTACCATAGCCAGAATATTAATCTGCGACACAGCTGGCACAATGAGTGTCCTAAGAGTAACGGCATTGCAACATAAAGGGGTAGTCTCAGCAGCACTGAGAAGTGGCACACTAGTTTGGTTACCTATTCTAAAGAAACATTATTTCAAATCCAGCAGAGGAAACTTTGCCAGTAGAAAATTCCAGCCAAGTGTTACTGACTGTGTGACATTTCTGACTACTTGGACAGTGTATGTAAACATCTCACTGTCAAGTATGATATTCATAGCGAGAGTACCTAAATTGTCTGGGTAGTCACCAGTGACATCTCTAGGAACAACTTGGGGTTGTTGTTAATTTTTGATCCTCAAAGAGTGGCAACATTTTCAATAATGGCAAGTACCTTACATGTGAATTGTACTGGTTTGGGGTAGGCCTCATGAACAGAAGCAGGCACTTTGCCCTCAGTGCTTGCAAAACATTTGTTTCCCTGTTGGTTATGGTCGTCATTAAATGTCACATGCTGTCCTCTGTCATACTGTTTATGTCTATCTGAGGGTGAAGTGCTTGACCTGTTTCTACCTGAGTTGTAGGGAGAGTCATGTTCATAGTCATGGTAGATCGGACACCATGGCAATGAGATGACTGACATCTGCCTGGGCTGTATGGTCTGGAACGTCTTTAGTAGCTGAAGGTATTGTCATGGCAGCGAGATGGAGATGATCGGAGCGTTGGTGAGCTTTGATTGGAGATATTCTAAACTTGTCCCACCCATCGACAAGACAAAATTAAATATGATTGGTTTTCGTTTCTTTCAATATGTTCGTCCCTTTTTTACCCTTAACTAAAATGTCAGTTAATTGTTTTAGTGTCTTAGTCAACATGCCTTTGTTTTGATTAAATATCGTATTATTTTTACCTGCTCAGATCTAAAAATAAATAAATTAGATTAAACCGCTTCCAGTCCAGGGCGGGCACGGCTGACTCTGTGGGCGGGGATGACAACAACAAAAAACAACAGACTTACATCAGCAAGTATGAAAAATACAAATAGGACAACAAAACGTTTGAAGAAGAACCAGTTACTAAAGTAGATAACACCAAAATGACAATTAACATCAGTGCACTACAAATGGAACTGGGGTTGGGGGAGGACACGTTAATATATGTTTGATGAAGCGTAATTGCATGCATGAGTGTGTGTATGTATGTATAGTATATATGTATGTATGTTTACAGTGAATCATGCAAGACATATATAAGTGTCAATGTTGTCAGCCTTAGAGGGGCCCTTTTTAAGGGGGAGCGCTGCAGTTTGTGAAAATAAAGAAAACACAACAGATTTTCCGTTTTTACGTTGTGAGTAAAACTACGCTAAAAATACTGAATGCTAAAAATACTTATTTTAGTGAGTAGGGAAGCCCCCAGCTTTATCATGTGTAAGGGGCTACTCACTATGCCACAAAAAGAGATATCAACATAATTTTCCACAAAATGTGAACTATTTTTGTACATAAGGTGTGATCCAACCCTTAAAAACCCTTATTTTCATAATACATATATCGTGGTAAATAACTGTTGGCCAGTTGATGCTTAAAAAGTTTTCCAATAGTACAATCAGTACAATTATTCGAATTCTAAATATTAACTTTTTTTTACATGGCCACTTGTTGCCAGTAAAAATTTGTAGGGCTCAACAAAATTACCCCATAGATCAATGACAAGTTTACCAACTATTAGGGACAGAGACAGGAAGTCAAAAAACCACTAGAAAATTAGTAAGAATTATCACTATAAAGATAATGAGACACATTTTACACATTGTAATAAATAGAAAGTAGCAGGCCCCACGAAGGCTTCTTGTGACACAATCATGTCATTAATGTTGTTAAGGATGTTGTCTGTGCAGTGACTCCTGTGTTGTTTACAGTGAGGGAGGTGGACAACACGCTGACCATCATCATTGCCTCAGCAGTGGGCGGAGCCATCGCACTGCTCATGGGCTTCATGCTGCTGAAGAACTTCACTCTCTTTGTTCTTTCCAAGCTTGAGGAGAAAAAGTGAGTGGTCGCCAAACCTTTTACATCATTTTCTGACAAGGTATGAAGTAAGCGAAGTTCCTGAAGTTAGAGATACTGTTAATGGTTTTTTTTTCTGCATCCTTTTACCTCTTTATCCTCCTCCTCAAACGCGCAAGAAGTAAGGAGTGCCTTGTAACTTCATCAGGGATCGACAACACAGACAACGGCCTCTCAGGATCCAAAGTGGATTCGAAACCCAAAACACCAAAACAACCAAACACCAAGAAATGAGGATGCGCACATATTCTAAACCATAGGAGTGCTTTTATTTATGCGCCTTCATCAATAGAATTCTACTGTACAAGCCCACCAGGTATGCACAGGAATAATGTCATAATGTTTGAGAAACATGCTTTTGTCTTATGCGCACTAAAAAAAACAACCAAAGACACTTATCTCACTATTTTTCACCTTTAATATTTCATTCTATTAGCAACTATTCTACTTCCATTATACAAAAATGTATTCCATTTTTACACATTTAATACCATTAATGATGATACCATGAGCACCAAAGTGCATCTTTGATTTGTGCCTTTTCTGTGTGCGGCACAAATCAAATGAAATCATTTTGGTTCCATTTTGCTGCCCAAAAATT
>NC_084614.1:27043798-27051298 GCF_033978795.1 Nerophis ophidion | reverse complement strand
AACTCCCCTGGGGAGCTAAAGTGAAGTGGTCTACTTTCTGTTTCTGCGTAAGAACTAGAAGGTGAATGCAGATTCTACGTCTAAAGGCTGCTGCTCTGCGCTAAAAGGAAGGCGGTCGTGGTCGTACAGGTCTACGCGTTAAACCCTCATCTCAAACTCACTGCATCTGCACAAACACAAACCATTTTGCTGCTATTAAATGCCAAACAATAATATTGAAAGCAATTTATTACGTGACTTTTTTTTTCAGTTAACGCAAGCTCACTAGCTTATTACTATTTTATTACACCGTTATTACTTTTTATAAATGGACACTATTATCAATACTAGGAATACTCTCACTAACATGCTAGTACACAACACTATAAACCGTTCTCTTTTATGACACTGAATAGACAACACGGCTAATATGAGATAAAATGGGAGCTCGCTGGCTTTTACATATATTACATACCAATATTACCTGTTTATCATGGAAAGGTTGTGCCAGCTAAAGGAGACGTAACTTAAGTTCCTGTGCATGATTATATGTGAGCTCACTTGGTTATTACTACTTTACTAAACTCTCTGAGCTGCCACCGTATCGTAGTAGAGGAGTTAGCATGTCCCACTGAGCCGAGGAGCTATGTTGTCTTGGAGTTTCAATGCCCCCTGGTAGGGTCTCCCAAGGCAAACATGTCATAGGTGAAAACCAGGCAAAAAAAAAAAAAAAGACAAGGATCCAGATTCCCCTCGCCCGGACGTGGGCCACTGAAGCCCCTCTCTACAACCAGGCCCACAGGTCAGGCTCGATGGTGAGCACCTGGTGGTCTCCATGGGGCCCGGCCGAGCACAGCCCGATCCCCCCTCCAATGGGCTCCCCACCCATAGGAGGGGGCGTAGAAGTCGGGTGCAGTGTGAGCTGGGCAGCAGCCGAAGACAGGGCCCTTGGCGGTCTGGTCCTCGGCTACAGAAGCTAGCTCTTGGGACATAGAACGTCATCTCGGTGGGGGTGAAGGAGCCTGAGCTAGTGCGTGAGGTGGAGACGTTCTGACTCGATCTAGTCAGACTCACTTCGACGCACAGCAAGGGCTCTGGAACCAGCCCTCTCGAGAGGGGCTGGACTCTCTTTCACTCTGGTGTTGCTAGCAGCGAGAGGCGACGGTCTGGGGTGGCAATTCTTGTTGCTCAAAGCCTGCACGTTGGAGTTTAACCCAGTAGGTAAGAGAGTAGCTTCCCTCCGCCTTCGGGCGGGGGGACGGGTCCAGACTGTTGTTTGTGCTTATGCACCAAACAGCAGCTTAGAGTCACTGCCCTGTTTTGGATTCCCTCCAGGGAGTACTAGAGAGTGCTCCCCCAGGTGATTCCCTTTTTCTGCCGGGGGACTTCAATGCTCACATTGGCAGCGACAGTGACACCTGGAGAGACGTGATTGTAAGAAAATTTCGCCCTGACCTGAACCAAAACAAACACCATGTTCAAACATAAGAGTGTCCATATGTGCACTTGGCACCAGGACACCCTGGGCCGCAGTTCAGTGATTGACTTTGTGGTTGTGTCATCGGATTTGCGGTCTCATGTTTTGGACACTCGAATGAGCTTTCAACTGGTCACCACTTGGTGGTGAGTTGCCTCCGAGGGTAATAGAAGTTGCCGGTCAGACCTGGCAGGCCCAAACACATTGTGAGGGTCTGTTGGAGACGTCTGGCAGTGTCTGCCGTCAGAGAGAGTTTCAATATCATATCCTTTCTGCTCATGAGACAACACAGGCAGCGGATAAGTACCGACAGGCCAAGCGGCACGCGGCTTTGGAGGTCTCAGTGACAAAACATCGGACAAGAGAGGAATTTGGGGAAATCATGGAAAATTACTTCCGGGCGACTTCGAAGGAAATTTGTACCACCATTTGTGGCTTCAGGAGGGAGAAGCAGTCCACTGTCAACGCCGTGTATGGTGAAGATGGTGAGCTGCTAACGTCGAACCGTGATGTTGTGGATCGGTGGAGGGAATACTTTAAAGACCTCTTCAATGTCACCTACACGTCTTCCTATGAGGCAGCAGTGCTTGGGGAATCTGTAGTGGACTCTTTTATATCCGGGGCCGTGGTAGCCAAGGTAGGTAAAAAGCTCCTCGGTAGCAGGATCCCGGGGGTAGATGAGATCCGTTCGGAGTTCCTTTTTAGCTCTGGATGCTGTGGGGCTGTCTTGGTTGACAAGACTCTCCAACATTGTGTGGACATCAGATGCGGTGCCTCTAGATTGGCAGCCCAGTGTGGCGGTTCTTTTATTGAAAAGGAGGAACCAGAGGGTGTGTTCCAACCTTCGTGGGATCACACTCCCCAGCCTTACCGGTAAAGTAAGATATATCCAGGTGTACTAGGGATGAGGTCATGCCGGATAGTCAAACCTCGGATTCAGGAGGAGCAGTGTGGTTTTCGTCCTGGTTGTGGAACTGTGGACTAGTTTTATACACTATGCTGGGTCTTTGAGGTTACATGAGGGTTTTCCCAACCAGTCTACAAGTACTTTGTGGATTTAGATAAGGCATTTGACTATGTCTCTTGATCAGTTCTGTGAAGAATGCTCAGAGAGTATGAGGGAATCGGACCACCTGATTGTCGTGGTTCTCTCCCTGTATGATCAGCGTCAGAGCTTGGTCGCATAGGCGGCAGTAAATGAGGGTACGACTCCGCCAGGGCTGCCCTTTGTCATGAATTATGTTTATAACTTTCATGGCCAGAATTTCTAGATGCAGGCAGGGCATTGAAGGGATTTGGTTTGGTGGCTGTTGGATTAGGTCTCTGCTTTTTGCAGATGATGTGGTCCTGATGGCTTCATTTGGCCAAGATCTTAAAGTCTCTCTGGGTTTATTCACAGCCGAGTGTGAAGCGACTGGTATGAGAATCTGCACCTCCGAGTCCGAGTCCATGGTTTTCGCCCAGACAAGGGTGGAGTACCATCTCCGGGTTGGGGAGGAGATCCTGTCCAAAGTGGAGGAGTTAAAGTACCTCGGATTCTTGTTCACGAGTGAGAGAAGAATGGATAGTGAGATTGACAGGCGGATCGGAACGGCGTCTTCAGTAATGCAGCCGCTGTATCGATCCGTTGTGGTGAAGAAGGAGCTGAGCCGGAAGGCAAAGCACTCAATTTACCGGCCGATCTACGTTCCCATCCTCACATTTGATCTTGCGCTTTGGATTATGACCGACTGGACAAGATCACGGGAATAAGCGGCCAAAAATTGTTTTCTCGTTGGGTGGCAGGGCTCTCTCCCTTAGAGATAGGGTGAGGAGCTCTGAGGAGTTCAAAGTAAAGTCGCTCCTCCTGCACGTCAAGATGAGCCAATGAGGTGATTTGGGCATCTGGTCAGGATGCCCTCCAGATGCTTCCATGTTTCGACCGGTAGAAGGCCACGGGGAAGACCCAGGACACGCTAGCTGGCCGACTGTGTCCCCCAGCTAGCCTGGGAACGCTTCGGGATCCCACGGAAGGAGCTGAATGAAGTGGCTGAGGAGAGGAAAGTCTGGGCTTCTCTGCTTAGTCTGCTGCCCCCGCGACCCCGACCTCGGTAAGGGGAAGAAGATGATGGATACTTTATTACATGTTATTATTGTTATCTGTTGTTATGATTATTAATCTGTGACAGTATTTAACACGCTAAATTAAAAATATTAGCTCAGTGGCTTATTACTACTTTAGTACATTGCTACAGTATTACTAGCTTCTTAGTTTTACTTTTGTATCACGAGTGTTTTTTATATGTTATTTGGCTTGGAAGGAGTTAAGACTACCACCAATTATTTAACATGCTAAACAAAATGTAAGCTTACTGTCTTATTACTACAGTAATTTATTACATTGCTATTACTAGCTTGTTGGCTTTTTTCCATTTGAGATTGTCAGCAGAATGTTATCTTACTGTCTAATTTCTACTTTATTACATTGCTCTTATTAGCATGTTAGCTTTTTGACGAGAATGTCATGATGGTGTTAGCGTAGCAATCTTCGTACTACTTTATTACAATGTTATTACAAGCTCGTGAGTTTTTTTTTTTCATTAAATAAAATGATGGAGCTTTGTAACTCATTCCAAATTCTATTAATGCTTCACCGTGTTAAACAAAATGTTTGATTGCTGTCTTATTACTACTTTTTTAAATCACTATTACTAGCTTGGTATATTAGTTTTTTACAGGACGATCTCCAGACAATGTTAGCTCACTGGCTTAATACTACTTTATTACATTGTTATTGCACACTTTTAGTTTTATATATATATATGTATATATATATATATATATGTATATATATATATATATATATACATATATATATATATATATATATATATATATATATATATATGTTTGTATTACAATTTTATATTTCCTTATCACTACTCTGATGCATTACTACTAGGGATGCACCGAAATGAAAATTTGTGGCCGAAGCCGAATAAAATTTAAACGCTTGGCTGAAGGCTGAATACCGAATAATGAATGCAGTTTTTCACAATTTTTTTAATATTGCATAAATAGCCTAGAATAAATATTTAGACATGTTTTTCAAATAAAGTATTTTTTTATTGAATATTGAAATGTTTTTAATATTCCAGTAGCCTTTGCTTTTCAAAAAAAGCACAAAGTTTTTCATTTATATTAGGCCATCAAACAAAACATGCCTTCCAAAAAAAAAAAAAGTGCATTAAAGTGGATGAACCCACAACAAATTAACTATTGTCCTTTTGGCAAAAGTCTGCTCAGCCACAGTAGATATGCTAATAATGTAAACAGAAGGCTCAAGTAAATCTCAATTAAGTGTGTGCTTGTAACCTCTTACACTTATACAGGTAGCCTACACAACAGGCTAATAATGTAAACAGAGGCCCCACTAAATCTCAATAAGTGTGTGCTTGTAACCTCATACACTATACAGGTACACAACATATCCCAACGTCACCGCGTCACTGCACGTTGGTTGATTGCGTCACCGCGTCAAAAAATTGCGTCACACGCCACTATTCGGCCTTGTTTTTAACTCATTCCACCGAAGGCCGAAGGTGGCTTTTTTTGCCATATTCGGCCGAATATATTCGGTTACCGATTAATCGGTGCATCCCTAATTACTACCAAGCTTGTTAGTGTTTATTTATTAATTAATTTATTTTTTTTACATTAGAATTAGGGTGATTCTTTTTGCAGTTAAGGATTTGGTGACGATTCGATTAAGAATCGATTCTAGATTTAAACCGATTCTTGCAATGTGTTATTTGGTATAATAATTACAGTATAATTAAACCTTTTTAAAACAGGTTACAAGTTAGAAAATCTCCTACTGATTCCATGGATATGGCCCAAAATGTAAAATAAATTAAAACTATTCTAAAAAATGTAATAGATTTTTGAAAATGATGAATCAATTCAGAATCGGGATGAATTAGAATTGCTCTTTGGATGTGAATCAATATTTTTGTGCTCCCTAATGTGAATGTCAGCTTAATGTTTTATTACTACATTATTACTTTAGGAAAGGGATGTATGGCCTCATTTCTGGGTGAATGTACCGTGGATGCAGTCTGCTTAAAAATGATGGAAACCGCCACTCTACACAACAACTGACACTGCGGTCAAAGTTGGAATTGTCAGAAACCATTTTGAGCGCTCTACTGCCATCTGCCGGCGAAAGCGGGTTGTCCAATTGGTCAGGTTTCATGTGTCAGGTAAACTGCGACAAATGGGGTTCCATTAATCACTTTGTTACTTCACCTTGTGAGCATTTCTGTACTGTGCTTGAGACTGTCTTGCTTGGTAGGAGTCATGACAATTAACGTTAGTTCACTGTCTTATTACCTTGTTATTACTGTTTCCAACCTGTGTACCATTTAAAAAGGGCGACTTATTTCCACTTCAAAACATTGTTATAAGCATTGTTTTGGCTGTTTTTCACAGTACTGAGCTGCTATGCTTGGTACATGAATATTATACACCACTTGCAGGTCAAAGTCGTGTTTACAAGTCGGCGGTTGACAAACAGGCAGGTGGATTTTGATGGCAGATGAATAAAAAGAGCAATAAATTCCGTTTCAATAGCAGCTTGGATGATTAAATAGCAGCAGGATGGTTTCGATTCAGACGTTGATGGCATGAAGTTCAAAGGCTGTGTGAGATCATGCTGTCAGTTCATATAACAAATACATCAAATTGCTCTACATGCATCATTCACTAGCTATGTGTCAAATGTTGTGTTAGAGATGTGTATGAACAATTAGGTCAAAATGCATTCTTGTTGTTGTTTTTTTTTCAGCAGTATCAGCATAAAAAGACCTGCAGCGACTGACCTTACTTCCCGAGTCCTTGGTTCCACATTCACCTTTATCGTACCACCATTTGTTTTTCAGCTTGTCTAAGATGCCTTGCTCACTGAGTTTCAATACTGCAAGGTTTACAGGAGTTCTTCACGTGGGAAATAACATAAATAACATTGGATTATGTTATTTTATGTTATTGGACTTTTCAACGACTTAATACAAAGCGATAGCAAGTCGGGTGCTGGCCAAGACATGACAGATAGCAAGCAAAGACTAGATCAAGAACGTCACAATATGTCATGGTTCCATCCTACAATGTGTACCCTAGCGTGCCAGACCCCACCTGTATCGCTCTGAGTAATCGGCACCCACTGATGGCCACTTTAAAGAAGCTGCTGCATGGCTTCCACGTAATCAAATGCACTTCAAAAGCTCTTTATTGCCGTGGATCGAACAGGAGCCCTTTGTTGACTAACAAACACAACAATGCACAGTCGCGACTGTCCATTAATGTCTCGCGGAATCAAAGCCAGTTTGGGGGAAGTGAAGAAAAGATGGCTTCTTTCCTTTGGACTTTTTTGCGAGACATCAAGCTCAATTTCCTTGGCTGCCACATTCCCAGACTTATTTCCTTATTTCAGAGCGCTTGCGGCGTTTTCAATCTGCCAGCATCAAATATATTGGAGTCACCAGTGAGACACACAAACACGTCAATCACGTTATGAACTGCACAGAGGTTTTTTTTTTTAAGCAACTTGAAAGGCAAAGTTATGAAGATTGTGTAAATCACACAGTTTTAGTAGCACCTCATCTAACAAGTTTATTTTTTTTTTTTAAGGACGAGAGCTGTCTCTCGGTTTGCCGGTTTAGGTCGCAAGCAAACATGTGAGTTACAAGCATCCCTGCCATTAGTTGGTGTAGCAAATGAGATCCGCCCAAAACATCTGGTGTTATACGCGCTAGCATTAGCTTAGATATGGACATTACTTGGTTTATCCAACCATGGGAAGGAAGAAGTGAATGTGAGGGACAGTGTTGAGAAGGATGATACTCATTGAATTAAAGAAAGAAATCATCAAAAACGCGACACGACTGCGTGCAGTCGATTTGGTTGAGTAGTTTGAGCATATCAGTGCTAGTATGCGCCGGACTGAAGCAGAGCACCGCCAACCAAGAATGTTGAGTTAATATCCAAATGGTGGATATTTATCCATG
>NC_084614.1:27018798-27038798 GCF_033978795.1 Nerophis ophidion | reverse complement strand
TATATATATATATATACATATATACGCACATATATATAAACATATATATACACACATATACATGTATATATTTACACATATATATATATATATACATATACATATATATACACATATACATATATATATATATATATATATATATATATATATATATATATATATATATATATATTAGTCAAAAACAAAACAACACAAATGTTTTCTAAAAGCAAACCTCTAAAAAGTTCAGTTTAAAAAAATCATAATGATCACAATTTTCAAGAAACTAAAATGAATTTCCTGTAGTGCAAAAACATTTCACAGTATGAACAAAAGGTATTGTCCAATAAAAAAAACTGTACTGTAACTCCACATTTTTAAAAATTCATATTTTTACTTAAACAAAAAACTAAACACAAATGTGTTTTCATTGTATTTCAGATAAAAAGCAAAAAAAACCTCAGAAATGCACAAACATAAAAAAACTAAATTTTCAGACAATTAATGTTCTCTTGTCCAAAAACGTTTTCACAGTCTGTTCTTTTGTACGAACGAAAGCTACCATCCTGTGTAAAACCTAAAACTCCACATTAGTTTTCAATGTTATTTTATTAATTTTCAAAATCAGATTTAGAATCAAAAATACTTTATTAATATCCGAGGGGAAATTAAGATGATCATTTTCAACTGATATTATCAAAAAACAACTTATATGTGTTTCAGATAAAAGGAATATGTTTTTCCAAAATATAATATTTCATGTTTGGTCATAATTTTCAGACAATTTAATTGAATTTCTTGGCGTGCAAATTCATTCAGTCTGTTCTTTTGTACAAATTAAAGTTAATTTCCAATGAAAAACCTGTTGGTCCACATGAAGTTTAAAAAAAAAAAAAAGTTTTATCTTTCTGTTTCAGATAAAAACAACTAAAAAGATAGTATTTGGTGCAAAAACATTTTGTATGAATGAAAGCAAGCTACTGTCCAATATGATACAGGTTTAACTCCACATTATGCATTTATGTTTTTACATTTTCATCAAAAACACCAACACAAAGCGTTTTTTGTGTGTTTCAAATAAATATTTATTTATAAAAAAAAAACTCTAAGAAATAAATTTGTTGAAAAAAAAGTGTAATAATGTTTAGACAATTACATTTGAATTTCCTCTAATACAAAACCATTTTAGTCAGTTCTTTTCTATGAATGAAAGCAATTGAATCTATTACAACATTAATCACAATGACCAAATTGTGTCAAAACAATGTATTGAATGACTGAATTATGACCTGTTTATCGACTGATAATACTGAATAATTTATAATTCTTCCAAAAAATATGACAGGGATGTGTTTGATTATTATTTGTTACATTGCACAACCTTTCACTTGTGCTACAGGCAGCCCAATCATCATAACTTCACCCTTCAGTTTGTCTGCAAGGCTGCAATGTAACGCTTGAGAATGTCGAGAGATGACACAAAGCAACACAAGAGGTGACGAATGCAACATGACAATCCTGACTAAGGACATAAAACACGACAATATATTTGATATATTTCCAGAAATATCAGCTGTTTTGTCGCAGTGAAAGTGTGAGTGGTTGCTGCACGCAACACACACAGTATTTCCACCTGATTGTGGGTCAGCCACAAGTGCACGTCTGGAAGTGAAACAAGGACAGAGAAATGTGGCAGTCATTAGTCACGTGAAGCTGGTCTGCTGAGGAACTGAAGCAAACTGCGGGCCAGAGCAGAGAATGTGAGGGAATATCAATGTCACTCTCACTCAGGGAGGAGGGGATCTCAACTAAGTTAAGCTGCTGTGTGTGTGACTGTTGCTGTGTGACTATCCTTGTGGGACTTTTGTTCTTTGACTGTCGTGTAACTGTTCTTGTGTGACTACTCTTGTGCGACCTTTGTTGTGTGACTGTTGTTGTGTGACTGTTGCTGTGTGACTACCTTTGTGGGACTTTAGTTCTTTGACTGTCGTGTATCTGTTCTTGTGTGACTACTTTTTTTTTTTTATATATATACATATTTTTTTTTTACTATTTATACTACCATATTGTATATGCACCTTAGGAGGAGCTGCTCCAATTTTGTTGTTCTTTGAACCTGTTCATTGCAATAATGACAATAAAACTCTATTCTATTCTACTCTTGTGCGACCTTTGTTGTGTGACTGTTGTTGTGTGACTGTTATTGTGTGACTGTTGTTGTGTGACTGTTGTTGTGTGACTGTTGCTGTGTGACTATTGCTGTGTGACTATCCTTGTGGGACTTTTGTTCTTTGACTGTCGTGTAACTGTTCTTGTGTGACTATTCTTGTGTGACCTTTGTTGTGTGATTGTCGTTGTGTGACTGTTGCTGTGTGACTATCCTTGTGGGACTTTTGTTCTTTGACTGTCGTGTAACTGTTCTTGTGTGACTACTGTTGTGTGAATGTTGTTGTGTGACTGTTGTTGTGTGACTATTCCTGTGTGACTTTTGTTGTGTGACTGTTGTGCGACTATTCTTGTGTGACTTTTGTTCTTTGACTCTTGTGTAAGTATTCTGGTGTGACTACTGTCGTGTGATTGTTGTTGTGTGACTGTTGTGTGACTATTCTTGTGTGACCTTTGTGTGACTTTTGTTGTGCGACTGTTGTGTGACTATTCTTGTGTGACTTTTGTTCTTTGACTGTTGTGTTAGTATTCTGGTGTGACTACTGTTGTGTGACTTTTGTTGTGTGACTATTCTTGTGCGACCTTTGTTGTGTGAATTATGTTGTGTGACTATTTTTGTGTGACTTTTGTTGTTTGACTGTTGTGTGACTATTCTTGTGTGACTTTTGTTGTGTGACTGTTGTGTGACTATTCTTGTGGCTACTGTGGTATAACTACTGTTCAGTGACTACTGTTGTGTGACTACTGTTGTTGTGTGACTATTCTTGTGTGACCTTTGTTGTGTGACTTTTGTTGTGCGACTGTTATGTGACTATTCTTGTGTGACTTTTGTTCTTTGACTGTTGTGTTAGTATTCTGGTGTGACTACTGTTGTGTGACTTTTGTTGTGTGACTATTCTTGTGCGACCTTTGTTGTGTGAATTATGTTGTGTGACTATTTGTGTGTGACTTTTGTTGTTTGACTGTTGTGTGACTATTCTTGTGTGACTTTTGTTGTGTGACTGTTGTGTGACTATTCTTGTGACTACTGTGGTATAACTACTGTTCAGTGACTACTGTTGTGTGACTACTGTTGTTGTGTGACTGTTGTTGTGTGACTATTGTTATGTAACTGTTGTTTTGTGACTGTTGTCATGTGACTATTGTTTTGTGACTTTTGTTTCAGACTGTTGTCATGTGACTACTGTTGTGTGACTATTCTTGTGTTACTAGTGTTGTGTGAGGACTGTTGTTTTATGACTGTTGTTCTGCAACTATTGTTGTATTACTGTCCCTGTGTGACTAGTGTTGTGTAACTACTGTTGTTTTATGACTGTTGTGCAACTATTGTTGTGTGACTATTCTTGTGTGACTAGTGTTGTGTGACTACTGTTGTGTGACTACTGTTGTTTTATGACTGTTGTTGTGCAACTATTGTTGTGTAACTGTTGTTGTGTGACTATTGTTGTGTGACTTTTTGTGTGACTTTTGTTTCAGACTGTTGTTATTTGACTACTGTTGTGTGACTATTCTTGTGTGACTAGTGTTGTGACTACTGTTGTTTTATGACAGTTGTGTGACTATTGTTAAGTGATTATTGTTGTGTGGGTGTTGTTTTGTGACTGTTGTCATATGACTGTTGTTTTGTGACTATTATTTTGTGACTATTGTGTGACTATTGTTGTGTGACTGTTGTTTTACGACTGTTGTGTGACTATTGTTATGTGATTATTGTGTGGGTGTTGTTTTGTGACTGTTGTCATATGACTATTGTTTTGTGACTATTGTTGTGTGACTGTTGTTGTGTGACTATTGTTGTGTGACTTTTTGTGTGACTTTTGTTTCAGACTGTTGTTATGTGACTACTGTTGTGTGACTATTCTTGTGTGACTAGTGTTGTGACTACTGTTGTGTGTCTACTGTTGCTTTATGACAGTTGTGTGACTATTGTAAAGTGATTATTGTTGTGTGTGTGTTGTTTTGTGACTGTTGTTTTGTGACTATTATTTTGTGACTATTGTTGTTTGACTGTTGTTTTATGACTGTTGTGTGACTATTGTTGTGATTATTGTGTGGGTGTTGTTTTGTGACTGTTGTCATATGACTATTGTTTTGTGACTATTATTTTGTGACTATTGTTGTGTGACTGTTGTTTTATGACTGTTGTTGTGTGACTATTGTTATGTGATTATTGTCTGGGTATTGTTTTGTGACTGTTGTCATATGACTATTATTTTGTGACTATTGTTGTGTGACTGTTGTTTTATGACTGTTGTCTGTCACCCTCCCTCATGTGTATATAGTCTTCGTCTTCCCCTGTCTTGTCGTCAGAGTCTATTGTCTTGTCATTTAGCTCAAGCTGTCTTCCACAGTCTTGTTAAGTATTGCCTCGCCTTACTCCTTGATTTCTTTGTAGCCGCTGAGAAAGAGTGATTTTGATTTGCCAAAGTTTTTTGGTCAGTTCTTTTGTGATAATTTCATAGTGCTTCGCCTTCCTTTTTTCCTCCTCTTGGAGCGCTTTAGTTTGTAGTTCTCTTTGTTCTTTATAGCGTATTTTCTTTTTTTAGCTTCTTGTCTCCTCCTCTGCATGAGCGATTTTCCTTTTGCGTAGTTTGTCATGGATTTTTTTTTTTTTTTTCCCGTTATTAGGTCAGTTTAGAATTTTGCTATTGCCTTTTTCCTCCCTATGGCGTGATTTTCCATTTATCGTTTTATGCCCTATGCCAGTGGTTCTCAAATGGGGGTACGTACCCCTGGGGGTACTTGAAGGTATGCTTAGGGGTAATTGAATTTTTTTTTTTTAAATATTCTAAAAATAGCAACAATTCAAAAATCCTTCATAAATATATTTATTGAATAATACTTCAACAAAATATGAATGTAAGTTCATAAACTGTGAAAAAAAAATACAACAATGCAAAATTCAGTGTTGACAGCTAGATTTTTAGTGGACATGTTCCATAAATATTGATGTTAAGATTTCTTTTTTTGTGAAGAAATGTTTAGAATTAAGTTCATGAATCCAGATGGATCTCTATTACAATCCCCAAAGAGGGCTCTTTAAGTTGATGATTACTTGTGTGTGTGGAAATCTTTATTTATAATTGAATCACTTGTTTATTTTTCAACAAGTTTTTAGTTATTTTTATATCTTTTTTTTCCAAATAGTTCAAGAAAGACCACTACAAATGAGCAATATTTTGCACTGTTATACAATTTAATAAATCAGAAACTGATGACATAGTGCTGTATCTTACTTCTTTATCTCTTTTTTTCAACCAACAATGCTCTGCTATGATTAGGGGGTACTTGAATTAAAGAAATATTCACAGGGGGGTACATCACTGAAAAAAGGTTGATAACTATTGCCCTATGCTATGTATCTTTTGATACTCTAGTGTGTCAAGTATAGAGTTTGTAACCATTTTGAGCTCTAAGACAGTGGTTCCCAACATTTTTCAGTGATGTACACCCTGTGAACATTTGTTTTAAATCAAGTACCCCCTAATCAGAGGAAAGCATTTTTGGTTGAAAAAAGAGATACAGAAGTAAAATACAGCACTATGTCATCAGTTTCTGATTTAGTAAATTGTATAACAGGGCAAAAATATTGCTCATTTGTAGTGGTCTTTCTTGAACTATTTGGAAAAACAGATATAAAAATAACTAGCAACTTGTTGAAAAATAAACTACTGTCAAACTCGTTTGCACTTGCACTTGCATGGCTTAATCTTTGAGACAAGCATATGCTACTTTATAAATAAAGATTTCTACACATAGAAGCAAGGGAGTAGGTTTGATTTTGAGATTGATGGGGACACAAAAGTGCTCCAAGGCAGCACTCTGAAAGTTTACTTCTTTTTTTTTTTTTACATTAGCAATCATAATTTCACGTCATGCAGATGTTATAGGGTAAAGTAACTAAAATGAAAGCAAAGGAGACAGCTTGGAAGAGTTCTCATCTTTACTCTTTAGTGTAGGGCTGTAGTGCAACTGTGCATCAAACTGTCAATTAACATAGCTTACTGTCCATCAACAACATCAGAAATGCATTCATGCAATACAACATTGTAAATAATCATAAATGAACTGTAATAATGTTTTCCCCAACTTGTGTTTAAATCACTCACAATTTTTCCCTTCATCTACTTCTTTTTTATTGCTGCTTTTGTACCATAAATATGTTACATGAAACTAAAAAAAAATCAAAAAATAAAACGGAAAGGTAAAATCCGGCGATCTGATTGGCTGTTAACCGTGGTTTAAATATTGAGCACGGCTACTATTCTAAATCCTTATCACAGCGTAGGCTATCACTCCGCCTCAGGCACGTATGACTGGTATGAATGGAAGTTGTTGTCATGTATCCATGACAACGGACTGTTGCAGTCCGTAAAAAAAGACAGCTGATGTTTTTACGATGTTAAAAAACGGACTAAAGTAGATGAATTCACATGTTTAAGGTTAACTTTCACCTACGGGGAGGGTTAACAATGGTAGAGGGGACTGAGCATTGACTTTCACCTTGAAAAAAAGCGGAGGAAAAAACGAGATGCAGTGCTAATTTGGAGCTAACGTCTGGATAGGTGGGACTGTTTTTTCCACAGTGAGGAGTGACAGCGGGGACAGCCAATCACACGTAAGTTAGCGTGAAAGCGGCAACCAATCAGGGAGCGATATTTAGGTTAGAGGCGGGACTTCTTGCAGAGACCGACATTTAACCCTTTCTGTGCCATAATCATTGACTAAACATTATGGGCAGCGCTTGTATTGATAGTGACTACACAGTAGCGGCTGGATATTGGTAGGGACGTGTCCCTAGCGTCCCTACCCAATTCTACGCCCTTGCATAGGAGTAATCATCAACTTAAAGAGCCCTCTTTGGGGATTGTAATAGAGATCCATCTGGATTCAAGAACTTAATTCTAAACATTTCTTCACAAAAAAAGAAATCTTTAACATCAATATTTATGGAACATGTCCACAAAAAATCTAGCTGTCAACACTGAATATTGCATTGTTGCATTTATTTTCACAGTTTATGAACTTACATTCATATGTTGTTGAAGTATTATCCAATTAATATATTTATAAAGGATTTTTGAATTCCTGCGATGAAATGGCGACTTGTCCAGGGTGTACGCCGCCTTCCGCCCGATGGTAGCTGAGATAGGCACCAGCGGCCCCCCCCCCCCCCCCCCCCCCCCCCCGCGACCCCAAAGGGAATAAGCGGTAGGAAATGGATGGATGGATGGATTTTTGAATTGTTGCTATTTTTAGAATATTAAAAAGAAAATCTCACGTACCCCTTGGCATACCTTCAAGTACCCCCAGGGGTATGCGTACCCCCATTTGAAAACCACTGCCCTATGCTATGTATCTATTGTTACTCTAGTGTGTCAAGTATAGAGTTTGTAGCCATTTTGAAAAAATCACTCTGTCTAAAGAGAGTTCTAAGAAACCGGTGAAACCGTCCCCCTTCTGCACCTGAGTCCTCATTCTCGCCAAGGCATAACAAATACCACAACACTGAATATTGTTCAGATAAGTTACATTTAAGAACTTGCACATAAAGCAACACTGGAGATGACTTTGAAGTGTGCATTTTCCCTGCATGCGTACTAGGTCGCGTTGCGCCGGCGGACGGCGTAGTTAAACGGTGCAGTTGTGTGTGGACACGCACTAGCTTAGGCGTGATTTAACCTGGATAACCTTAACCTTAGTGTAAACAGGGCCTAAAAAATGTGGATCCACACTGTGTAGGAAGACAAATAATTAGCTGCTAACCACTCGTCAGCAAGGGGTTTAAAAATAAAGACAGTGTCAGCAGTGCATCTCACAAAAATCGGCTGATACTGATCAGTGGCCGGGGGACATTCCTGGTATTATCTGATTTAAAATGTAATTTGTCTTGACAGAGTTACACCAAACAAGTGGTACTAATTTGGTGGAATGTTGCATGACAAAGAAAGTTTCTCAAATGGGCCCCCTGGTGACATCCTGCAAGGATTCATTGTGTGGAGAAGCAGAAAGAAGGTGCTTGTTTTGTTTCATTAGAATTCTCACGTTTGCCTGTGATGCTTCGTCCCCTCAAGACAACGCTGTTCCCTGTGCACACTGGAGCGTGCTTACCCGCCCAGCTTGGAGGTTGAAAAAGCTTAAACCTTAAAAAAAAAAAAAAAAAAAAATAGTCCTTCATATTTGGCATGTGTTTATAGAAAACAGAATGAAATGACTTCCTGTCTTCCATAGCCACAGACCAAGCTAGGAATGAATTTTAAAAGGGATACGAGTTGATCACAGCGGCATTATGTTACTATTAATTTATCACTAATATTGAAGGGCGCCAGCCTTGCCGATTACTCCGTTCTAGGACACCCGACTCTGGTGACATGGAGGCTGACCTTAGAGTCACCTCCCCCGCTGCCGCACTCTCCCTTGTCGTACCACCATTTGTTTTTCAATTTGTCCAAGAGGCCTTGCTCATTCAGTTTTAACACTGCCAGGTTAACAGCATTTCTTGAAACGATAAAACATAACTTGTAAGAAAAAGGAACAGGTCCGTGAGAAATCTAATAGTGATAATCATGGCGTTCAGTATCAATGGTTCACAGGGGGAGCACGGAAGGGACAAATTGTTCGTCACTTTTGTGGAAAGGTAAAAAATAAAAATAAAAAATAGTGAGGGAGGTGGCATGAAGGGTCACGTTTAGGTTAGCAAAGAGGACATATCCAGCATGCTGCTCGGCATTCATCACGACAAACGTGGCTCTTTCCACTGGCATGTGCACGCAAAAAGACAACAGCGTTAGATTGCAAGTGAAGGCAGCACAGAAACAAGATGGAGGACGTACGTGGCAGATGGGGAGAACAATCAGAGAAAATGAGGAGGAGGAAGCAGACGGACAAAACAGGAGATGATGGCTCAAAGTGTCGGTTATTCAAGTCAAGAATTAAGGGGTAAGAAAATGAGAAAAGGTGGCATCAGGGTAGGTGGAATACTACAACAACATGGAGCACATTGTTATATTATCCCACCCACCTTAATGCGGAGCCTTTGGGCGTGGCCACGCCGTAGCCCTTAGAGTCCAGGTTGCCGCCCACTTTCATGGTGTCGCACGGCTTCCGCTGCTCTATGTACTCATTCATTGTGGACTCCAGGAGAAAGGCGAACTTGCCCTTCGACTTTCGTACCCGGGAGACCCCGTCGGGTGTTGTCTTGGCAAACACCGACGGTTCCGCCGATTTCATGTATGACCACATTTTCTCATAAACGGCTATTTTGGAGCGCTGTGTTCCAAAGGGGAGAAAGAGAAGAGTTGGAGTTATGCATTGAGAAACACTGGTAATCATAACTTCAACACTATGCCATGTCACTGAACAGCCTAGATTTTTACATGCAAATGTACAAAACAAATAACCTGCTACCCAACAATGTACAACAATTATTCTCCACAAAAGAGGTGAAATATAACCTTAAAACAAAATCTAATTTGAAACATTTGGATACACTATTAAATTATAAAATTACAAAAGGGATAAAGTAAGGAAAAGTACTAATATGATTCAGTTAAAGAAACTGTTCAAACTACAAATGTTCACAAAACATCTTAAACCCTTTTTAACTAATTAGAAAATGTCATTCATCTCCTAGGTGAACCATAAATTACTTAACTATTTATTTATGAGAACTTTAATTATTGTGTATATGTTTATATGTGTAATATTTATTTATGTATTCAATAATTGTTTACTTACTTATTGTATATATTCACTGTTGTGTTACAAACAGAGAACAAACAAATATGATAAAACTGCTGTGATTCGAAAAGGCGTACTATTAAATAGGCGCAGCTTCTTCTTAATTCTTTTCGGACATGCTGTAATGAAACACTGGAAACATGTGATGTATTACATAGTAATTGTAATGTATGCATGTTCCAAATAAACTGAAAACCAACCAACTCTGCAATAATGATAACTTGAGTCTTAATTTATTTTCCTCATTTGTTGTTGTTTATTTTGGTCATCTTTTTTAACCCACATGTTTATGACTCACTTTCAATTTAATGAATAATTTATGAATTTGCTTGTGTTATTTACTGTAATATATATTTTTTACGTACATTGTAAATACAAATCGGTAGCTCTCACACAAAAAAATTGGCAACTCAGTCACCAGAATGTTACTGTAAAATATTAGGTGTTTTTTACAACATATTAAAAAAAAAAAAAAAAGGAAAAACAGTACTACTGTTGTTTCACAGGAAAAAATTTGAATTTTACTGTCGATTTAACAACATATTACTGTAAATAAAAAAAACAGTTCCACTGTTGTTTTGTTGTTGTTTTTTTAAATCTGGCAACGAAGTTACCAGTTTTACAGTAATACACCGTAAAAATAATAAAAATATATCACGGTAAAAAAAACAAAAATACAGCAGCTCAGTCGTCAGAATTGTACAGTAAAGAACAGGTGTAGAGTTGTTTCAATGTACAGTAATATGCTGATTTTTAAAAAATATTTTACTGTAAAATATATTGACATTTTAAAAGTGTATATTTGAGCTATAATTTACTTTGATATGATAAGACGAGCAGACAATTAAGTATTTATTTTTGTTTTAACAAAACACATAGACAGTATGATATTATAGTATTTGTTGCAATACTGGATAATATTCAAGTTTAAAATGGCAGCAATTTTTTGCTGCACATGTACTTTTTTCTGTCAAAATGGAAAGAAAGACAACATGAAGTGAACTTTATTGACCTATATTTATGTGGCTTTCCCGGGCCACATACAATGATGTGGCGGGCCAGATCTGGCACCCGGGCCATGAGTTTGACACCTGTGATTCAGGGAGAGTTTGACGTGAGCAGAAAAGCCACACATGATGCTCCATGAAAAATAGTTTTTCAAAAAGTAGGTGCTACATAATTGTTGTGCCACACTTTGAAAAGCTCTGATTCAAAAGTTTGAAAACACCACTGTTAAAATGAACTGGATTGGAAGTTTCTGCATTTACAAACTCTAAAGATCAGCTTTGATTGCAATTGTCAGAGAAATATTCATTCAACTAAATGTTTATCGTTGCTTGAATTTGGTCTTTTCCCAGGTGCTCAATAAGGTAACAAATTACACCTTTTGCTATTGTGTACCTAAGGAGGAACCTCAGACAAGCCATGATTGAAAAAGTTGGACCGGTAAGCAACCGTACAAAACTAAACAGTACGAGTCAAAGGCACCTTCCTCTCGCTCAAGATCAAATTAGCAGTTCAATGTTAACTTTTTATTCCATTCTGCTTCATAGATCATGTTTTTACACTGCTGTGTTGTGTTTTTGTTGCGTGTGAATATTGAGTACACAACAGTTATCAGCCGATTGTAAGTCACTTAATTGAGTCCAGTTAGTTGTTGCCTTGAGGCAGAGTAACAGCGGGCTCTCTGCCAGCAGCCTGAGGTCAGACAATCTGCCAGCACAGTGGAGATAAATGACGGGCCGTGTTTCAACTCGGGATTAAACAGGCACAAATGACCTTGTCCTTGTCTGCGCCAACTGACAGGGCACAGCTTGGAGCCAGAAGAATCATTTGTTTATGAATTTAATTAGTGAGCCTGTATTAAACGTTTACATTCATGCCGGTTGGATAAACAGTAATATATGTATTCTAAAGGTGGTACAGCCAGCAAGTGACATATTAAAGCAACAGTAGGAAAAAGTTGTTGTTCTGGCTGCCCCTATAGTTATTGAAATTTACCTAAAAATACTTCTATGCGGAAAAAAGCTCATGAAAAAGTGAACTAAGTGATATTAATTTGCTATTCAACGCGTCAATACAATCATTTTGTCCATACAGGACACAACTTTATATGTCTTATTAGCGTTTTAGTCATTAATCATTGGCTTGGCTGTCAGCTACAAATACATTTAGCGATACCATGTTTGGACTCACTCATAAACACGTTATAATACAGCCAGAGTATAAAAAGACACAGCAGAAAGGATGAGCAAGTAATCAGACACCTCTCGATATTTTGTAATAAAAAATAATGACAAATAGAGCGAGGAGAGTTTTGGTGACTCTGACCTGAAAACACGTATTGCTCGTCTCAACGAGCAGCGGGGGATGCTGTGGGCCGCTCCCACATTTAAAAGCGCCCAGAGGCAACTCGGTTTTGTGCCTTTTGCATTGAAAAACAAGCGACGGAAGAACGTCAATTTGCTGTTCCAAACATATTTTTGTCTAGTTTTTCACGTTTTTACTCACATTTTGCAAATGGCCAATCATTAAACTTTTTACTGTCATATTTATTTATTATCTATTAATTACTGCTTACAAAGACTTGTCTTAGGGATTTTTTCACCCGGGTACAGTCACATGACTCTGTTTCACCAATCCACCGTAAGCACTAGTGATGTTTCACAGATGAAACGGAGCCTGGCAGTCACATGACTGTACTTGGCAGCCCCACACTGTAAAATGTGACATTACGGCTTGCGACAAGCAATCGGACGATCAATGTTAAAGTTTCTAGGAAAAAGAACAGCTATGTCATGTGCTGTCATCTGTTTCAGTACAAATTCCACTTCCATCTACAAAGCCCGTTTCCAAATGAGTTGGGAAATTGTGTTAGATGTAAATATAAACGCAATTCAATGATTTGCAAATCCTTTTCAACCCATATTCAGTTGAATATGTTACAAAGACAAGATATTTGATGTTCAAACTCATAAACTTTGTCTTTTTTTTGTAAATAATAACTAACTTAGAATTTCATGGCTGCAACACGTGCCAAAGTAGTTGGGAAAGGGCATGTTCACCACTGTGTTACATAACGTTTTCTTTTAACAACACTCAATAAACGTTTGGGAACTGAGGAAACTAATTGTTCAAGCTTTGAAAGTGGAATTCTTTCCCATTCTTGTTTTATGTAGAGCTTCAGTCGTTCAACAGTCCGGGGTCTCCGCTGTTGTATTTTACGCTTCACAATGCGCCACACATTTTTGATGGGAGACAGGTCTGTACTGCAGGCGGGCCAGGAAAGTACCCCCATTCTTGTTTTTACGAAGCCAAGCTGTTGTAACACGTGCCGAATGTGGCTTGGCATTGTCTTGCTGAAATAAGCAGGGGCGTCCATGAAAAAGACGGCGCTTAGATGGCAGCATATTTCTTTCCAAAACCTGTATGTACCTTTCAGCATTAATGGTGCCTTCACAGACGTGTAAGTTTCCCATGCCTTGGGCACTAATGCACCCCCATACCATCACAGATGCTGGCTTTTGAACTTTGCGTCGATAACAGTCTGAATGGTTCGCTTCCCTTTTGGTCTGGATGACACAATGTCGAATATTTCCAAAAACAATTTGAAATGTGGACTCGTTAGAACACTTTTCCACTTGGCATCAGTCCATCTTAGATGATCTCGGGCCCAGAAAAGCCGGTGGCGTTTCTGGATGTTGTTGATAAATGGCTTTCGCTCTGCATAGTAGAGCTTTAACTTACACTTACAGACGTAGCGACGAACTGTATTTAGTGACAGTGGTGTTCTGAAGTGTTCCTGAGCCCATGTGGTGATATCCTTTAGAGATTGATGTCGGTTTTTGATACAGTGCCGTCTGAGGGATCGAAGGTCACGGTCATTAAATGTTGGTTTCCGGCCATGCCGCTTACGTGGAATGATTTTTCCAGATTCTCTGAACCTTTTGATGATATTATGGACCGTAGATGTTGAAATCCCAAAATTTCTTGCAATTGCACTTTGAGAAACGTTGTTAATAAATTGTTTGACTATTTGCTCACGCAGTTGTGGACAAAGGGGTGAACCTCGCCCCATCCTTTCTTGTGAAAGACTGACCATTTTTTGAAAAGCTGTTTTTATACCCAATCATGGAACCCACCTGTTCCCAACTTTTTTGTCACGTGTTGCTGGCATCAAATTCTAAAGTTAATGATTTTTTGCAAAAAAAAAAAAAGTTTATGAGTTCTAACATCAAATATAACACCTTTGTAGCTTACTCAAATGAATATGGCTTGAAAATTATTTGCAAATCATTGTATTCCGTTAATATTTACATCTAACACAATTTCCCAACTCATATGGAAACAGGGTTTGCAGAAAAAACACATTGCAGTACGTTTATGTGTATTTTAGCTGTGTATGTGCCAAAATTGCCTCTAATATAATACATGACGAGGGATGGGTACCGTTCACATTTGGACTGATACGGTACTATTTCTCGGTACCTGGGAATTTATACCGGTACTCAACGATACCAATTTTCGGTACTTTTTTGTGTATTAATAAATATTTAAAGTTTTTGATAATAAAATAAATTTTTTGATTGCAACATTTAAAGATTAATTATGATAACTGCTGTCCAGTTGTTATATCTTGTTACGTTATTACATTTTGGAGTCTCATTTGTAAGAATGACATTAAAGCAACAGTAGAACAGAAAAACATCCATCCATCCATTTTCTACCGCTTATTCCCTTTTGGGGTTGCGGGGGGCGCTGGCGCCTATCTCAGCTACAATCGGGCGGCAGGCGGGGTACACCCTAGACAAGTCGCCACCTCATCACAGGGCCAACACAGATAGACAGACAACATTCACACTCACATTCACACACTAGGTCCAATTTAGTGTTGCCAATCAACCTATCCCCAGGTGCATGTCTTTGGAAGTGGGAGGAAGCCGGAGTACCCGTAGGGAACCCACACATTCACGGGTAGAACATGCAAACTCCACACAGAAAGATCCAGAGTCCGGGATTGAACCCAGGACTGCAGGACTTTCGTATTGTGAGGCAGACGCACTAACCCCTCTACCACTGTGAAAAGCAAGTTGACTAATTTATGTCTAATTGTGTGTCATAGTATCCATCCATCCATCCATCCAATTTTCTACCGCTTGTCCCTTCCGGGGTGGTGGGGGGTGCTGGAGCCTATCTTAGCTGTAGTCAAGCGGAAGGCGGTGTACACCCTGGACAAGTCGCCACCTCATCGCAGAGCCAACACATATAGACAGACACCATTCACACTCAGATTCACGTTCACATTCATTGTATCCATTAAACCAAATCCAATTGTATTTTCAATCTGTAAAGTATGCAAAAATAACATCTAAACCTCACAAAACGCCACAATTTCAGACGGCCATTTTGAATATTCCGTTCCGAATGTCCGTAGATGGGATGATGTCACGATGGTAAGCAGGTTCGTGGTATAGGGGGGGAGAGGCCATGACAATTCTAAGAGCCCACAGCCTGCCAGGGCTCAAACAGCCCCCGGTAGCCTCTGTGACAAAGTGATTATGCATACACTGAACTAATATATATTCATAGGAATAAATCAGTATTAAAACAAAGCCACAAGTCTTTCAAGATTCAAATTCGAATAATTTCAATCCCGCAAAGAGCACAAGTCCGGATAACAGAAAATAGCGTGGAAGGAGGCGAGGTGTAAGATCAGCAGAGAAGGGGCCCAGGACATCAAACACTTTTTGGTGAGAGAGTAAAACTACCGAGCGTTGAAACAATTAGCCTACTTGTTCATTTGAGGTCTGTAACATTACCTTTAACCGGCGTTAGCTGTCATCCGGCCACGCTACACTCCGGAGTCGGACAGGTCGCCAGTTCATTTGAATGAAGAGTGTCGCCAGTTCATTGTTTAGCAACGGTGTGATTGTGTGTTTCACACTTTCCACTGTCGGACGGTGCTCCAGTATGTGCCCATCCAGCAGCTGCGTGACTTGTGTTATGACACATTCAAGTTCTACTGATTACTGAATAATCATCTCCGTAAGATTACTAACTATGACATTATGACTAAGTCGACAATTGGACTTCAAAGACCTCACCAGCAAATTTGCTAACAAAAAGGCGTGTTGGGCTTTCTGATGAGACTTACAGTGAACAACAAGCCAGTTTAAACTTTCAATGAGACTTGATGAGGCTTGTTGTTGTTGTTTTGGATATTTGTTTCATAACAACGAATTCTATGGGCTCTTTGTTTTAAGTTAAATGCTCCATATTTACCTGTGGACTATCTTGTGCATTTTGTTTTTTGCATATCAGTGCTTGATAGTTTAATACAATAAAATACCTGCTGCACCTTTTTGTTGAGGAGTTAATTGAACATGTATTTGCAATCAGAGGTGTAATAACATGTTGCAATTCTGTGAAATGAGAGTAAGACAAATAATGGTACATAATTTACATAATACTCTGACGTGCACGCACACATGTACGTGCACACATAGAAAAGCTTTCCAAGAGAAAGAACAAACCATTTGCAGTCCTGTTGTTGTTATGATTGATTATACATTCAATGACAGCTAACGCTAACTATCCAAATTGCTATCATTATCAAACAACACCTAAAGCTAATGCGCCTGCATGTGTTACGTTCATACGTAATTACTTCGTGAAGTAGGAAAAGCCGTGAGAGGGCGCAAAAAAACTGTGTAAAATACATTGGAAAGTTAGCGCCCCCTAGGCATCCGTGTTAATGTTGCAAACAGCCTCTTTAAGTCCCTCCAGCCATCCATTTTCTATCGGTTGTCCCTTTTGGGGTCGAGGGGAGTGCTGGAGCCTATCCCAGCTGCACTTGGGCGGAAGTCTCCCCTTTAAGTCGTTATTCGTAAAAAAAAGGAAACAAATTGGGTGTATTACACCAGGCCTTGCCAAGAACAATGAAAAACAACAACATTGAATTTGGTAATGAATGGGGTAGAGGGGGCCCAGAATTCCTAGCAACAATAGTACATGCTATTTTATTGTTTGCAGACACTGTTTAGTGCAGAGTTGGGCAAATATTTTGACTCGGGGTCCACATTGACAGAAAAAATGTGTTCGGGGGGCCAATGCGTAGGTGTGTGTGGGATTGGTGTGGCCAGCGCTGTTTATAGGAGTAAAAGTCACCGCCGCTGTCCGTGGTGCTGAGGACGGCAGCCATCAGGCAGGGAGGGGGGCACGTGCTGACGGCGAGACACAGCTGGCAGGTGATTAGATTTCACAAGTGGTACGTGTTAATCTAATCAACTGTTGTCTTTAAGAGTGAGCGGCCGGGTGCAGGAGGAGACGGGAAGTTTGGAGAGAGACTTGGAGAAAATAAGACAAAGGAGGACTGAAAAGTCGTGTGTCATGCAAGTGCTTGATGGAAAAATAAAAACAGTTTTTACATCAGAACACCGGTAACCAGCTGACGTCAGTAATTCACCTACCCAATGAGAAAGAGACTTCTACAGTGTGTATAAATTATATGTACACACTTAACTGTAAAAATCTGCTGTACAGCGTGTGTGTTGGGGCTCCTTTTTCAGGAACACAAATACCAAAAGTCACAAGTTCCGATGGAGACCACCTAAATAAAAACCAAAACGGAATGGAATTTGAATGGGGCACAAAAAAGTACATGATAAAAAGAAAGTGGGATTTACAATAATAACTATGACCAATAAAACAGTGAATATTAACAACATATGAACATCGCTCATCTTGTACTCCTCTTACAATCAAGCAAAACCCAACAAAAATGTAAAAAACTGTCACGGCGCGGTCTCGAACCCACAATTCCCCGGCTGCAGGATCCTCCAACACTCTGTCTGGAAGTATGCCATGACACGCCCACGCAACGCCAGCTGCAGACTGT
Source organism: Nerophis ophidion (assembly GCF_033978795.1). Lineage (NCBI taxonomy): Eukaryota > Metazoa > Chordata > Actinopteri > Syngnathiformes > Syngnathidae > Nerophis > Nerophis ophidion. The sequence continues at coordinate 27,021,013 of NC_084614.1, read as the reverse complement.
CAACAATCATCATTGCACCTGGGGAACATCAGAGCAGCAGCATAAAGACCAGTCGACCCTTAAAGCCTACGCTGGAATGTTGTTAACTCTCAGTAGTAAGCATTCATCTCTTTGGGTTCCCTCTTGTCGTCTTCGCCCATGTTCTCCTTGTCCTCCTCGTCTCCTTGACTTATGTTCCTTGCCCCCCTTGCAGTACCCGCCTTGTTCTGTGTGCTCGAGACCTGTGCCTCGACATCCCTCTGGATTTTGGATTGCCTCCCTCGATCCTCGACCCTTGCCTGGACACGAACCTTGTCGCTTTTCTCCTGCCCTCAACATCCTGCCTGTCCCTGGACTTATTTTGTGCCTCGCCCTCTTGGACTGTCGAAGAATTCATCCATCACGCACGTACAAAATCCTCTGGTACTATTTACATGGTTAATTTCACACATAGTTCCGCAACCAACACACAGAGTAGCATACACCTCCCACACACTCATCAAAGGTTGCAATAAACCAAGTAACCTGAGTTTCTTCGTGGGGTCATCATCTTCCACCCCTCACGTACATAACAAAAACCGCAAAATATGAATGCAAAGGGTAATAAACACCTACAATATGATATATTATCACATAAACATTTACTTCCGTATTTGTTCCTGACATATGTTTCGGGCTGGATGCTCTGGAAACAAACCCCGCCCACTCTGCTTTGTTCCTCGTCAGAGCTGCTGTGACGTAGATTACCGTAATAACTCTTATAACAACCAGATGCGCAGATTTCGACCATTGAAATACTTTCTATAGTTCAAAACTTACGGTAATTTAAAAACAGCACTGCACATCATAATTGCCGCTACAGGATTGATGTTAAAGGTCTAAACATTTTTTATGTAGAATGTCCGGCGGGCTGGATTGAAAATCTTAATGGGCGGCATTGGGCCCACGGGCCGTAGTTTTCCCAGATCTGGTTTTAGTACGCGCGTGGTATTTACATTTTAGTAAATTAGGCCCTTTTCGTGTTCACGTCGAGCTAGGGTCAAAACTCAGCATTTCAGCTTTTCTTCTCTAAACAGTGGAACAAACAAATGAAGTAGATTATAGAATACACAGGCTTTGATACATGCCATTAAAGGGGAACATTATCACAATTTCAAAAGGGTTAAAAACAATAAAAATCAGTTCCCAGTGGCTTGTTGTCCATCCATCCATTTTCTACCGCTTATTCCCTTTCGGGGTTGCGGGGGGCGCTGGCGCCTATCTCAGCTACAATCGGGCGGAAGGCGGGGTACACCCTGGACAAGTCGCCACCTTTTCGCAGGGCCAACACAGATAGACAGACAACATTCACACTCACATTCACACACTAGGACCAATTTAGTGTTGCCAATCAACCTATCCCTAGGTGCATGTCTTTGGAAGTGGGAGGAAGCCGGAGTACCCGGAGGGAACCCACGCATTTACGGGGAGAACATGCAAACTCCACACAGAAAGATCCCGAGCCTGGATTTGAACCCAGGACTGCAGAACCTTCGTATTGTGAGGCAGACGCACTAACCCCTCTGCCACCGTGAAGCCCCGTGGCTTGTTGTATTTTTTGAAATTTTTTTCAAAATTTTACCGGTCCCGGAATATCCCTAAATAAAGCTTTAAAGTGCCTTATTTTCGCTATCTTCGAAACCACTATCCATTTCCCTGTGACGTCATACAGGGCTGCCAATACAAACAACATGGCGGTTACCACAGCGAGATATAGCGACATTAGCTCGGATTCAGACTCGGATTTCAGCAGCTTAAGCGATTCAACAGATTACGCATGTATTGAAACAAATGGTCGGAGTATGGAGGCAGATAGCGAAAACGAAATTGAAGAAGAAATTGAAGCTATTGAGCGAATAACTATTGACGCTATTCGGCCATAGCGTGGGTGTACCATTGAAGTGGGCTATAGCATGGCTGCCTTATTAGCATCGCCGGTAAAATGTGCAGACCAAACGATCAGAACTTTCGCATCTTGTGACACTGGAGCAACTTAAATCCGTCGATTGGTAACTGTTTGTTTCGCATTAAATGTGGGTATCTAGTTTCAAATGTACATACAGCTAGCGTAAATAGCATGTTAGCACCGATTAGCGTAGCATGTTAGCATCGATTAGCTGGCAGTCATGACGTGACCACATATGTCTGATTAGCACATAAGTCAACAACATCAACAAAACTCACCTTTGTGATTTCG